>NW_015552660.1:47137-69108 GCF_001515605.1 Sinocyclocheilus anshuiensis
AAAAAAAAAAAAAACTAACACTTGCTTCTCTAATCTTTTTGCATTCTATCTATTTGTTTTCTTTTTATTTATTATACAATTATACAGTAATTCTGACTTTCTGACTTCTGATTAACAAAAGCAAAAAAGGCCTCTAACACTAGCTTGCTCTATTCTTTTTATCTATTCTATGTTTTCTTTTTATTTATTATATGATTAAAAAACAACTTACTATGTGTACTGCGTTAAGCTAACTGAGACTTGTTATAGCACTTGCTTATCATTGCTCTTTTGTTGATTTTGATTGCTTATGGAATGATGTCTTCATTTGTAAGTCGCTTTGGATAAAAGCGTCTGCTAAATGACTAAATGTAAATACCAGTAAGACATTTTGATATATATTCTTTGTGTTTTCAACAAACCTATGTCAGTTGATTTAAAGTGAACATAAACACTGAATTGTTTCAGGTCAGTGAAGTCTCGTCAGTGAATCTGTAAGTTGTTTTCGGGGAAGTGTCTATAAACTTATTCGTCCCAATATTTAAGTAGGTGTGGCAGATAATGGAGGCTTATAAGGGATTGTAAACAATTGTTGTTGGTAACTAAAGGGATGTTTACTGTTTTGCTTAGTGTGTTTTCATTTGTTAAAGACTCGCACATAGTCACCAGTATGGTGATTAATGTTCATTTTAAGTAAGCTGGACCTGGTTCAAATGCATATTATTTATTGTCAATATACCAGGAAAAGAAAGCTCCAGTCTAAAGTGAATGTAGTTGCTTTGTCACATGATATCTATTGAGAAGTTCAAATGCATATGAAAACAAGTGAGTAGAATTTATTTCTGTGTTAAAAGTTTCTGAAGTTTAAAAATGCTATATTGTAGGCATTTAATTAAAATGAAATAATCAGAATGAAACATATTAAATTTGCTCACTTTATTAATTGAGCTAATATAATAATGAATTTGTGACCCTGTCAGTGAAATCCAGGCTAAAGTCTCAAAATCTAAGTATGAGATAACAAGCATCAAAGTTTGATTTCAACCATTAATTTCACTATGATTTCAATCTTTGACATGGCCTTACTCAGTCAATATTAAAGATATCAAGGTTACATTTTCACAGAATGTTCTTTACATTATGAAGGATGATTTTATGTAAATAGTAAATCACACAAACACAAAAAAAGACTTTAGGTGGGTTTTCACAGGCAGAGTCACATTTATCTGAGATGTAGAATTTTAAATAAATTAATAAATACCTCTTCTGTGATGTTATATTTCTGAATTAAAAGCCTGAGGCTTGAATTCTTGATTAAAAATAAATGTTAGCTAAAAGTAGTTTGGCATTATCTTTTAAATAACATTGCAGCAATTTAGTTTTAAAATATTATAATTATTTGAAAACAGTTTGACCTCCAAAGTCAACCAACCATTTTGTTATCTTGAAAACCAGGGAACCAGAGAGGTCTCATAAGTCAAGGTCATTTTTAATACCTAAAAATATGTTAGAAAACTAGAAAGTCTGTTTAAAAACAATGATTGAGCTGTGGGGTGAAAGGATTTGGAAGGATGCTTTACTTAATGGTTACATCGCTTGACATTTTTAGAGCCATTCATTGATTGATTGATTTATAATGAAAATGGTTTAACGATTTTTTTTTATTTTTATTTTTTTAAATATCTATGAAACCACAATGAATACATAAAGTTTCACAAATTTGGCACTTGGAACTAGATTTTTGAGGGATTTCTCCTTTTTATAATCATTGGACTTTATTTATTCATTCACTTTTTGTTTATTCACTTGAGATGCATTTTTGACAGAAAGAAACATAAATAATACATAAAAAAAACAAAAAATACATAAATAATAAAAAGCGATTTTCAGAGCCAGATACAGACACTTTTGTATTAAATAAACCTACAGGATAAAGGATATAACATTTTCTATCACAGAACTGAATTGGGAAATTTCTGGCTTGGTTTGTGATTTGTAGGGCTTTTTAGGAAATTGTATTTTAAAGTGAATGGTACTGGAAAAACCAAAAATAAATGCATCTGCTTTTATGCTCAAAGAGCCAAACCAGCTCAACAAATGGAGTCACTAAGAGCTATCTGAATACCTGACAAGAGACTCCATTAAATTCTGCTGGGTAGAGAGCATAAATCTCCTTAATTGATTGATTGTACATACATTTGATGAATGATCTTGATATAGAATAATATACTGGACCTGTGGGATAGCAACATCATCCATCTGGGCTCAGTCAGGCTGTTCAGCACAATGACATGCAACCACTGAGCCAACTGGCACCATCACTCGATATGCTGCTGACTGCGCTGTGACAGAATAACAAATGCTGTGAAAAGCAGATGTGCATCAGTTCACTGTGTTTTATTTTGTTCAATCTGTCATTGAAAAGAAGACAAATTGTACAAAAATAACAATGGATGTTTAATTCATTTGGACCAAACTCAATTTTTTAGGTATAAATTGAGACAAATGAAACCCAAAATATTATAAATATTTAAAATAGTAAAAACTATATAAAAGTTACTATGCAATATGCATTTTATTTGACCTGTTTTCCTTTCTGAGTCGTAAAGCAGTGAGGTTGCAGTGCATTTTGCAGTAAATTTGATAAGTAATGCAAAACATTCATTGCTCTTTAAAACATTAGCTCAATATGGAATATTATAATATTAGCTATGGATGAAAACTCCATTTGAATTTAATAAAATAAACATTCAGAAGAGGAAGAAAGAAAAACTGCAAAAATTAATTAAATTTTTTTTTTTAAATCAAGTCAACCATGAAAATGAGAACCAGTTTCAATTACACCTGGAAAATAACAAGGCTAATGGCGTAAGATGATATTCACAATCACGGTGAGCTGCTGAGGCAAGTCTATTTTTGCCTTACATGATTACTTTGTAGGAAAATAGGGAATGAGATGTGAATAAAATGCATCCATTAGGGAGTCTAAACGCTGTGGGAATGGTGTGTCCTGTGTGTCGTGAGCTGCCTGTCTGCATCTCATCACAGTGATATTTAGTGCAGATGAGAACACTCACAACCTGGCACAACGCCACCTTAGACATAATGCCAAAAACGGTCCGAGGCACCTCAAAGATGCCGCTTCCATTTAATGCTTTCATTCTGTGAAAATACAAATGACAATTAGCCTTATGCTAATGCCAGTGCTTTACATCACACATTTGAAATATAATATTGTGATTGACAATCATGACGTTTACAACATCAAGATGTAGGTTATGCCAAGAAATACATATATTCATAAAATGCACACTTTTAAGTTGCTGTGGATAAAAGTGCCTGCCAAGTGAATACATATTAATCTATTAATTCACTGTATTGATCTGAATACAGTGGCAGTCTGAGAGGGAATTTTCCAGGCAGGCTGGAGTGTAAATGAATATTGATCAAACCTGCTCTCCTTACATCGCTGAAATAAAACGATAGTATGTTTTCCATCATATCCCTTAGCTGATAATTATGAATCCATACACGGATGATCTCTCTCTGAAAGCTCAAAATAGCCTTGATTATTAATGACATGTTATAATCTTTCTAATTACCAACCCAACACTAATAAACATAGGAAAAATCATGCAGGGCCATTTATCACAGATCAGCGCCGTCATTGTGAATGAGATTTTTCCCGGGGATTGGATGGGAGGAGGGGCCACTAAGGGCCTCTATACTATATCATATTCACCTTCATGTGCGGCCGGTTAGTGATAATGAAAATGACTTATATACCTCTTCTACAATGAACTTATTTTCAATTTCTGAATTAAAAGTGTGATCAAATAGTTATTTTTGTTAGTTTTTTACATTATGTGATATTATTTTAAATTTCAATGACCTTGACTTATCAGTGCACTCTGCTTAATGGTTTTCCACCAATGGCTTGCATCTCGGTTATGCCACACTGAGATCGTCTTGGGTGTTTAACGGTTTTCAAATATTTATAAAATTTTAAAACAAAATTGCTGCTAAAATCACTGCTATCTTATATAAAAATAATACTAGAAAGCACTGAAGCAATTTGGTTTTAAAATATTGAAATATTAAAATATTGGAAAACCAAGGTTATTGAGTTTTAAAGTAATCTCTCATATATAATATGTAGTCCTTTCAATAATAATTAAAAAAAAAAAAAATTTTATCCAGATTAAATAAACATACAAAAATGTCGATACTTACTGTATGATAATTGTAGAAAAAAATCACCTTAAAAACCATGCATTTAACAAATAGTTTAAGTAATCGTTTTTTACAAGCTGCATGATGCTTTTACTTGATGATCTCTTAACATTTTTAGAGCCATTGATTTTGTTATTTAAATTTATTTTATTGAGTGAGTGATTGATTGCTTGATTGTAAAAAAAAAATAGTTCATGTTCAAAATTCATGTTAGACATCCTTATTTGTACCTTTAAATTCTCTTCCTCTCTCTTTCTTTCGTTCTTTTTTTTTTTTTTTTTTTTTTAGACTTTTTTTGCCTTTTTGACAGACAAATGACTTTCCATCATTTGCATATACATTCCCATTGGTCAGTTTTTGCATTGGGGGAGTCTGTCAGCCTCCATTGTCATTGGTAAGATAAATAAAATACTTATTTATATATTATCATTATATACACATTACAGAGTTTGAATATCATTTAATTGTTTTGCCGTAGGTGTTATTTAAAATAGATTTTGGAGATGGAGATTCATCCTGCCGTGACAAACCACCACTGTTCAAGGTCAAAACAATTTAGACTGTGCTCTCTGTGTTATTTTGTGCAAACCATGTACTCGGAGCAATATTAGAGGACTCAAAATTCAGTCTATGATTACTGTTAATGGAACATATTTAGTTGCGGAGAGAAAGCCAGCATGCATCACAGTAGCTCTCAGGAGAGCATCTAAAATGGCAGGTCATATTAATTCATCATGGAAGCTAGTATTCATCTGAAGTAAATTGAATAAAGCAATTTTTATGCAATTGCATTTCCCTAAGTTCAGAAGCTGTAAATGTAATGGCACGGAACATTAGTAATTGCTGTTTTCTGCAAGTCAAAGCAGCTTTGGGGCAGCCTGCTATTGACCTACTAATTGATGTCATGTGTTGCATTGTTTAGCATTTGTTCCAAGCATAACTGCTCATCAGACTCTGAAATCACTAACACAGAGACATCTTGATGATCTTTGTAGGTATGCATTAAAAACAATTTATTATGAACACATTATACACAAATCCAACTGAGTCAATGCATGCCAAAGATTTCACTGAATACATTTCTGCCTTTAATAACAAAGAGTGTGTTGAGAAAATATTTTCATTGACAAACATGTCATGTAGGGTGGTTTGAAGGATAGATTATACCGTAGATTCAAAGACTGTATGGTAGTGCAACAGTCTATTTTTCACAGGATTCAGACCAATTACTGCTGGAGAGCACTGTCACAAACGATTAGCTGAGCAACCGACCAGCCGGGGCTTTTTAAGTGACTGGTAGTAGTAATTGTGACAATTGTCTCCTCTCATGCCCTCTGTGGAACCCTGGACTGAGCTTATATGTAACACCACTATTTTAAATGCAGTGTCAATACTGTTACCATTTTTAAAATATAAATTTAAACAA
This sequence comes from Sinocyclocheilus anshuiensis, assembly GCF_001515605.1. Lineage (NCBI taxonomy): Eukaryota > Metazoa > Chordata > Actinopteri > Cypriniformes > Cyprinidae > Sinocyclocheilus > Sinocyclocheilus anshuiensis. Next base: position 52,776 of record NW_015552660.1, read on the forward strand.
TTATTACATTTAATATAATCAATATCTACAAGTAAAATAATTTCAGTGTACAACGTGCTTTTGTGAACTTGACTATTAGCTAGAAATGAGCAAATTAGTTTGAAAGCGTCAAACCTGTTACTGTCATCCCTGTTACTTTTCAGGGTAACAGGTTTTGACATTTGGGTAACAGGGATGACAGATTTAGGTGTCACCCTGTTTTTAAAGATTGTCTGTGTAAAATGCAAACATTTTTAAAGATCACCCTGGGTGTAGATTTAAGCTAATGCCTATATCATTCAGTGGCATATGAGCGTGAGTTACATTTTAGTTAGTATTACTGGTATTGTTACTATTACTGTTGTTGTTAATGACCAGGATAGGATGATCAGTCTCAATAAAACTATTTTTTTTCCATAACTCATTGTCAATAATGCATCCATGTAAATTCAATTACAAACAAGAACAGCAAGGTGACTGCAGACATTCACCCGTCTTGCAATGTTCAAGAAAGTCAAGATCTTGGTCTGGTTTCAGATGATCACAGAAAGACCAAGATCTTATCATCTTCCTTGCCTAATAATTGAACCAGATCAGTATATTTGAAGTTCTGTGAGAGGACACAGACAAAAAGATTGAATGCATTATCTATGACGTCAATCCGGTTACTGTCATTAATTTCATAAAAATTAAAAAAATTATATTTGGTACAGCCGTCCAGGTTTTTCCATTGTAACTTTAATCATATTTTATTTTGGACAAAGCCCTTTTTAATGTCTCTCTTGTAAAAAAATATATATTTTTCTTAATTGACGTGGTCACCCTCCAGAATTAGAATGTTCTTGGTCATCTGAATGACAAATATAAAAATATTAAAAAAAAAATCCAAAATTTGAAACAATCCCAGTGAAAAGAGTGACTAAAATGCTGCTCATGTATGTGAACACTATCACATAATTCTAATTAAACTATAGTATCTAGTAACACTTGTGTCGGTAACAGGGTTGACAAAAATTCCAAAACATGAGGCAGAAAATAAGAAATTACATAGCCTGAGATGGCACAATACAATTTCTTTAAGGTGTCTTCATTTCATGCATATTTAAAAAAAATGTTGATTAAACATTTAATTTTTGAATTTTTCCAAGTGGAAAAGGCACCGGTTTCGTGTAATGACCCTTATAAACGTCACTATGAATCACCACTGAGTGTTTGTAATAACTTCTGACTGTGATCCAATGTGGATTTTGATCAAACGATGAGGCAGATATATGTTGTTAGTAACATTTTAGAATAATTTTATGGGGAAGATATGCAACTTGTGTGAGGTGAGGAAGAAAAGTAATGTAAGTAGTAGTGTAATAATTACTGTTGCCAGAAAGTAATAATATTACTTTTCAAAGGTAATGAGTAATATTTTTTTGAGTAACAATCCCAACACTGGTGCATAAATCACCATGGTAAAAATGCCTGCTAACAGTTTAAGAGATAGTTAGATGAAATTTGTCATCCTTTATTCTCCATACCCGTCGTCTTTATGAAAGGAGCAATTGATGACGACGACTCCACCTCGCATCGTGGCTGCACCACACCTCTGGTGAGCATAATTTTCTAACGATTCAACGAACCGGAGTAAATTATTCCGCTTATACTATGGTTACCACACATCAAGACATTGTTCAGATGTTGTACTTCCAAGACATTTATCAGGTTTTTGTCCTTAAAACGCTCTTGTGTGTAGGATTAATTTCTTATGCATCTCATCCCTTACGAAAATTATGGTTTTTATCTCGTTTTTTTTACTGCATTTATTTGCTTCGTCAGTGTCGCTCAGTTGTTTTGTCATGCAGTGAAATTTAAAGTCAGGTCAGCCATATTGAGGGCAGTCTTGAAGTCTGCAGGCGTAGAGCAATAAAGGAGAGTGCCATGTACAAAGCTCACATGAATTGGTAACCGCCTCAGGTTTCAGACAAAGCCAGCCGAGGCACAAGGGGCCACACAGGAAGAGGGGAAATGTGCTGTCTTATATCAATGCATCTGCTATTCCCAGACTGAAGTATGCATACACGAGGGATGCATACTGCAGCACAGAATTCATATGAAAGTCTTAGGGTTTTTACTTTGACAACACAGAAAAATGATTACCCAATGTTTCAGCATCTCTTATTTTGAATACATGCACTTCAAAAATACATAAAAGAAAACCTCTTAAATTGAAAACTCATTTCCCTTTACGTTCGCATCTATGCATCTCAACCTCATTGTTACATATGCACTCAATGCAGGCAGTAACAGAGAACACGGCAAATCACAGCATGGTTTTAAAAGCTTTGCTACATCCACCCTCTGAAAGCAGCTACTGATAAAGAACATGCCGCAGCTGCTGCTGAATTTAACCTCCTCCTCATGGGGTCTGTGATGTGCTCTCTGATGGTATTGATTCATACTCTCTGTGAACATCTAAGCAGCCAAAGAGGGACTCTAGAATGTTCAGCACACTGTTCTGGATGGAATCCACTTGCTCCGCTGGGCAATACTCATCCAAACTGGATCTGACAAGGATAAATTGAAATGTAAGAAACATTTAAATCTTATATCTTATATTATCTTAATCTTTTCTAAATCTTATACATACATTTATAACATATGTGAAATGACATATACACACACTACTGGTCAAATTTTGAGTTTAGTATTTAAAAAAAACAATCAATACTTTTATTCAGCAAGGACACATTAAATTGATTAAAAGCGACAGCAAAAACACTCATAATACAAAAGATTTCTATTTCAAACAAATCTTGTTCTTTTGAACTTTCTATTCATCAAGGAAACCTGAAAAAATAAAAAAAACTATCAATGTTTCCACAAAAATAATAATAATAAATACTGTATTTATATACAAATAAACAATTTATGTCAAAAACTGTCCAAAAACTAAACTGCTTAAATCTAAAAATTGTATTGTCATTTACAAGGGAAATACCAAACTGAAACAAATAAACAGTCTTTATTCACACATAATAAACAAAAAATGTACACTACCGTTCAAAATTTTAGGATCAGTAAGACTTGTAATGTTTTTAAAATAAGTCTCTTATGCTCATCAAGGCTGCATTTATTTGATAAAAAAATACAGAAAAAACAGTAATCTTGCAAAATGTTATTACAATATAAAATAATGGTTTCTATTTTAATATCCTTTAAAATATAATTTATTTCTGTGATGCAAAGCTGAATTTCCATCAGCCATTACTCCAGTATAAAGTGTCACATGATCCTTCAGAAATCATTCTAATATGCTGATTTATTATTAGAATTATCAATGTTGGCAACAGTTGTGCTGCCAAATATTTTTTTTTTAAACTGTGATACTTTTTTCAGGGTTCTTTGATGAATAAATAGTTAAAAAGAACATAATTTATTCAAAATATAAATCTTTTCTAACAATATAAATCTTTGCTATCACTTCTTATCAATTTAACACATCCTTGCTGAATAAAAGTTTTAATTTCTTTCAAAAAAATAAAGAATAAAAATGTACTGACCCCAAACTTTTGAACGGTAGTGCATATTGTTAGAAAAGATTTCTATTTTAAATAAATGCTCTTCTTTTTAACTTTTTATTCATCAAAGAATCCTGAAAAAAAGTATCACAGGTTCCAAAAAAATATTAAGCAGCACAACAGTTTCCAGCGCTGATAATAAATCAGAATATTAGAATGATTTCTGAAGGATCATGTGACACTGAAGACGGGAGTAATGATGCTGAAAATTAAGCTTTGCGTCACAGGAATAAATTAGATTTTAATGTATATTAAAATAGAAAAACGTTATTTTTACATCGTAATAATATTTCACAATATTAAAATTTTTTCCTGTATTTTTCAACAAATAAATGCAGCCTTGATGAGCATAAGAAAGTCCTTTAATTTACGGTAGTGTATATATTTTATTTTTATTTTGTATGGCCTCCTTTGGCTTTGATAACAGCTTGCATTCTTGCTGGCATTGTTTTTATGTACTTTTCCACAGTCTCTGTTGTAACTGACTTCCAAATAGTTTAGTTGCTCCCAAAGGCTTGTTTTTGATGAAACTTTTGTGCAATCTATCTGTGAATCTATCTCCATTAAATCCCAACAATAATTATATTTTAGCATTAGAAACACTACTGTGACTAAAGAGCTTACACATACTGGTGTGGATTAACAACCATTACAGAAACATAAAAAATGATTTTGGTAATCACCAATACTGTTAGTTTAGGGCAGCTGCGGCACAAACCTTACATTGGGTGGTGGCCTAATACATTGTTAAGCACTATATATACACACAGACACACACACACACACACAGACACAGACACACACACACAGACAGACACACACAGACACACACACACACACACACACACACACACACACAATTAAGTGCAGCCTCTGTGAGCTTAAGATACTTTTTTCAACATTAACATTTTTTTACTGACCCCAGACTTTTGAAGTAAATATATGCCCCTAGCGATGTTAATAAATACATATTAATTAAATAATAATAAAAACATTTAAAGTATTTTTGATTCTGAACAGATTTAAAAAAAAATGGTGCATGTCAGCCACGGTGATGCACCATCAGTCAGAGAACTTAGTATTAAAAGACTAGAAAAATATTCCCATGGACCATGAAGGGCTGAGCTCCCCCTGACTAGAGATAAGAGAGTGACTGATGAGTGTGATGTTGAGTCTATGCTCATTAAAAAGCATGCTAACAGATCACTGAGACACAAGTCTCACATAACACCATCTGTCTCAACGGCACAGATTCAAGCATTTGCTTTTGGGGCAACAACCAGCCTACAAACAATCATTATGTCATAAATTACAATGCTAATTAATGCAGACCAAAAAGAAAACAAGAAATAGGATGCTTCTCTGTGGGAAAAAACACACCAAATGATTTTAACCTTAGAGAATGTAATAAATCATGAGCGAAAGATTAAAGGACCCAATGTACTTTTCAAAAGGAGACACAGAACAGAGGTCCATATGCTCCAATGACTGATGTACCTGGATATAGTGACTATGGTGGGTTTGGGCATGCTTTCCAAGAAGAGCTGTACAGCCGTGATCATTTGCTGGATCTCCTCTTCACTGCTGATGTGGTGAGGGAGCTCAGAGTAATCACAGGTCAAGCCTGCTTGATGCACCTAGACTCAACAACACAGGCACAATATATCAGTCTGTGGTGCGTACAGACGTGCCTCAGCACTACAAGCCAAGGGAGGCAAATTTGTTATCCTTCATGTTCTGCTTGGAGTCTCTCAATAGCTCGAAAAGTATACTTGACATTAAGTAACAGTTTGATATTTCATTATTTTTCCTCATCAATGCAAAAGATTTTTAATTAGTATTTTGTCTTGTTCTGCAGAAAAACAATATCTAAACATATTTGAAACAAGATTTACTTTAAGATGCATGACTTGTTTTTAGAGATCATGTCTTGAATTACATTCAGTACATCTAAATTACATTGGCATGTTATTGTCATGTTTTTACTTAATTCACACAACCCCCGCCCCCCCAAGCAGAAACAACGTGACTAGAATGGATATGAGCCACATTTCTGAAAAGTGAATGCGTAATCTACAGTAAAATAGAGGTTAAAGTTTCAAATATAATGTCATCTGCCAACTGTTTTTTTATTACGTTAGAGGAGTTTATAACAAGAATATGAAGGTAAAATAAGAAGATACTAAAATTTCTGATATTATTTTTCTACATACATCATTGTAGACTACAAAAACATAAAAACTATTTGGAATATCTGGGATGACAGACACTTCAAACATGATTAAAATACCCAAAGGATAAACACACACACACACACACACAACTTTACCATTTCATAGTCCGGTGACTGAGTTCGATTCTTAAGGCTGTGTACAAGTCTGACGAGAGATTTCATTCTACAAAGAAAGAGAGGGGGAAACAAATCAGTGCATGAGGCTGTGTCATCTCCTGCTTGATCAAATGCATACTGACCATATAAAACAATCAATCAAGCCCAATGGTGCGATGATATGGAGCTATAATCAAAAAGCACAGAGCCTGTAGCTCTACCGTCTCATCTCGGTGACAGCAGTAATGCGTACCCTGGGTTTGCTGCTAAACGTTCAACAGTTTCCTGGCCGTCATCCTCTACCAGTTCAGCAAATGCAGCCTCCAGGTCTTCAAGCTGGTGAGTGCGTCTCTCTACACAATCTAAGAGCTGCTCCTGAAAAACCAACACATGGAACTGTAAAGATTGTTATTTGCCACCAGGGAAATGTGCCTTCTGTGTGTCCTGTATTCAACAAAATACACTGAGGTTCAAAAGCCTCAGACCACATTGAATATATATACAATATCAATTAACCCTGGGAATAAACAAGGTTTTTGATTTTACTGAATGTAAAACATACATGAAAAATAAATTTGTAAGATTCTACACTATTTTTATGTGACTAATCAAAAGTAAGTACTTTAGCGTTCAAAAGTTTGGGGGCAATACATTTTTTTTCTTCCCCTCAAGAAGGACACATTTAATTGATGAAAAATGACTGTAAAGATATTTATAATATTATGTAAAATCTCTATAATAAATAAAGAAATGTTTCTGGATTTCTAAAGAATCATGTGACACTGAAAACTGGAGTAATGATTGCCGAAAATTCAGCTTTGCCATCACTGAATTACTTTAAATTGATCATATATAGATATTTTAAACAGAAAACAGTTTCAAATGGAAAACAGTTGTTTTTAAATTAAAATAATATTTCATGATATTACTACATAATTTAAACTTAAATCATTTTTTTTTAATTTACAGTAATTTTGATCACAAAAATGCAGCCTTGGTCTCTAGGTAATTTAATTTGATCTCTGAATTGAACTTCTCATTCATATTGTCATGCTAATAATAAAATTTGCAATTAAAATTGTTTTAAGCAGAAAAAATGCAATACATTTTCACTAGCAGTCTCAGACTCCTGTGTCTGTATGTATCAGCATTCAAACGTGAAGATGTCAAAAATCATTTTGAAATCAAGCATGAATGCTAAAACAATTCTGACTGATTTTGATAAAAGCTGTTGCAACAGCTAATATATTTTTAGCACACATCAGTTGGACTAAACATTAACTTGGAAAGCTGTTGAACAGAGTTGTTGCCACTGTTTTAAAAAAAGAAAAGAAACAAGATTAGCTTTAGCTTCTTGTAAGAACAGATTTAGCTTCACCCCCCCCCCGAGGGTGTTTAGTAACACGCCTGTTGCTATGACTGAATGAATATCTCATGATTCGTTTATGGTACATTTGATTAGGAATCTTTGTTACCTCATCTGAATCCTGCTGTGGCCTGCTAAAGCTGTATAACTCTTGCAGGAGAGCGTACTCTTCCTGTAAGACAACAACGGTGGCAAATAGACAATGTATATCGATACTAATACATATAAAACAATATATGAGCTCTGAAGAAACTAGAAAGAATCAATATCTTCCATTTGTCTACAAAGCTTTTTCTATATCAGTACAATGTAGGTGTGAGCAAGTACAATATGGAGAAGTAATTGCTATCGTTTAGGAAACAAAAAGGACTATAATGATGGATCTGCTTGATTCACTCCACCTGTGTGTACATCTCCTTGAAAGGGTTCTTGCAGGAGAAAAAATCCAAGTCAATGTCAAGTATGAAAGGGTCAGACTGCTCTATAACTGCTAAAAGCCGTTCAGTGATGCAGCTTGTTGACCCCTCATCAGCTTTCGTGACTGTGTGACTGCCGTTTCCTGACGCAGTGCTGCCATCAAGCGGTTGACAAGAGGAAGTGCACGGGGTGTCCCTTTTCAACTGCACATCATTCTCCTCTTTTACAGCTGATTTAGGTATTTTAGCACCACTTTGCCCATTTTCAGGTGTCCTTTTCTGCGAACTGTCAACGGGATCCACTCGAATGACATTTAACTGTAACTCTTTTGGGTTTTCCAGCTGTTCCAGTGGAACGTAAAGAGCGTCACTCAAAAAGTAATCGTCTGTGCTTGTGACCCTGAAAAGAGAAAGAGATTTCTTCTGAATGTTTTTAAACACGATTTTAACAGCACAATGTTTCCTGAAAGGGTGGAGGTCTCATCCTTATTAATAGTAAATGAACACCTGCTGCCATCTCATGGTTACATGCTGATATGCTGCACCTGACCTGATGGTGGTCGTGGATGAATCTTTCCCCACACACATAGAATGCTCTCCTTCTTTGATCTGCTGAGCCCAGTACGGATGCAACCAGGCTACGTGGGATACGTGTCCAGCATAGACCATTGGCATAATCCAATTCTCAATGCTCAGCTCACTGCAAGAGCAAACAAAAACATGTCAACCCTTATACTCACTGTTGCAACTAATGGTGTGAACAAATATCAGTGGGCTTTATTCTCAACAGCATGAGCTGTCTTTTAATAGTCTAATTTTAATCGTCAGAGGAGTACTCATGAATTGTATTATTTGTACAGGCATTCGTGGGTGTTTCTTTGACATGAGCCATGTAGACTTGAACAATTCGGTAAAACGTTCTGTACTGTACTAATTTCTGTCAACTTAAAAGAAAAATCAATATCTAAATAAATATTCATTATTTAAAAAAAAAAAAAACATTAAAACGTAAAAAAAACATTAACCAAAATAAAATATGCAAAATCCTTTTATTTATGCTAGTTGCTGAAGCAACATTTCTAATTTAGCTTAACATGATGTAATAAAAATGAACTCTAAAGACATACAAAATAAAAATGACAAACCCAAAACTTTAACTAAAATGAAAATGGAAAATATATAAAAATAAAAACGAATTCAAAATATGAATAAAATATATTAAATGGATGGCTTCTCCGGCTAATTGCATAGCTAGGATATTATGTATCGTAGTGGAAACAATTAAATAAATTAAACTTGATTTGAAATTATGCAAACAAAAATACTACAAAGAATTTAACATATTCATTTTATGAAATAATAAATAACATAACACATAATTTTTCACTCAAAAATAATACAAGTTAAATTATTTAACTTATTATTTAGATTGACACAGTTTTACAATAACACAATAATATATTTTATAATTGGTTTTCATATTTTTGGGACTCTGGGTCTGGAACAAGGGTAAAACAATCAAATCTGTACAAAAAAGTACCTGACATAGAAATAGTAGTAAAACTATATTATGATCTTAGTAAAAGGTTTCCAAGTCCGAAAAGAAATTTGAAATCTATGATAGTTCCCAAAGTTGACGAAAAGCCCTTATAAGCTCACCTGAGCAGAGTCTCTTTGTCATACACGGTATCAGCAGGCATATTCACAGGGATGAGGAGATCAGGATGGGAGTCCAAATGGACCATTTTAATGCCCTTCATTGGAATATGTTTCGAGCCAATGGCACGATATATGTGCTTCACAACCTAAAGCAGGTGGAAATGACATTTAAGTAACTGTTTATTTCTTTTACACATGTAGGTGGCGATCTATCACTCAAAACCAATGTCTACTTTGCTTTTATTGGAACTATTGTAAATTCAACTATTTAGCTGGCGTCAGATTTAATAAAGCCTTACATCAGCAAGAACTGAAATCCCATCTTATCTACCTCATGATGGTCCTCCACAATCCACACAGGCAGTTTAGGATACACGCGTTTCTGAGGGGGCGTCTTCATTTTTTAACAAGAGTGGCTATATATATATTTTTTTGTCTTGATTTAAAACTACAACAGCATTTGAAAGACTTATTACGTTTATGATATACCGCTACAAGTGGTGCACTGTGCGTCTTCGTTTTTAAACCGGGTGGAAACAAGAAAGACTTGAACAAGACTTGGATTCCTACAATAGGTAATGTAGGCTAAATGTATTTTTTCATATACCGTTTTCTGATTGTAATGATGTAATTGTTTTGCGATAAAATTGCAAACATCTGAGAAGAAAGGAAAAAAGTATTAACGGGTAAGGAATATCAATAATTAATCATCATATTGCAGTAAATCCGAAATATCAGCTAGTGGCAACTATTATTTATGTCATTCTTGAGACATGGGGCAAAACAGGTCCAGCAAGGGTAACTGCTATTAGGTTTAAAATCAGTTCATTTCATTTGTTTAATGACAATATAAACAACAAATGTATTTTCCCCCTAAATATTGTGATGTTGTGTAATTGTGTATTATACCCTGTAATGGCAGAATGCAGAGCCCTTCACATCTTTTAAAGATTAAAAAGGCAAATTAGACATTAATCAAAGCATAACCGCAAATAAATAAATAAATTCATTATGTTAAAAAAATTTATCTTTAGGAGTACAACAGTCACTGGGGCAGTACCCTTAAAAGCTACTAATGTACCCTAGGCTACTGCCCCAGAAACAGGCTGTTGTACTTTTTTCTGACAGAATTTAGTCATCATCAGTGTTGGGGAAAGTTACTTTTAAAAGTAATGCATTACAATACTGCGTTACTCCATAAAAAATTAACTAATTACGTTACTTGGTTACTTTTTATGGAAAGTAATGCATTACGTTACTTTTGCGTTACTTTTTAAATTTTGCTTATTAGTATGATTGAACTGGCTCATTGAAGGTCAGAAGGAAAGACATTGGTTAATAGAATGGGATTAAATACATAAAGGATATTTGTGTTGTTTAACATTTAATTATTGCAGGTTTGCGTCATATTCTGAGTTGCATTTTTTGTTCATTTTGAGGAATACTGAATCTGTGTTTTTTTTTTCTTGTGAGTGAGATGAATTAATGCATATTCATATTTATTTTAGAACTGTAACATCTTCTGATTTCTCTCAACATGAGTACAGGAGAGCTGTCAATCAATAAAATGGAAAAAAAAAGTAACTTGCGTTACTTATTTGAAAAAGTAACTCAGATATTCTCTTATAAATTAAAAAGTAGTGCGTTACTTTACTAGTTACTTGAAAAAAGTAATCTGATTACGTAACTCACGTTACTTGTAATACGTTACCCCCAACACTGGTCATCATTGTTAAAGTGAAAATAATTTATGAGTAATTTGTAGTTAGGCTCAGTCATGTAGTGTACAAATGAAGGCAGTACCGATCCTAGACTTTTGGAGTGGGGTATGAGTGGTTATGAACAAATGAATGAAACGCATTTGTCCGTGTTTCACTCCGTGTCGAATCGCGCTTGCTGAAAGCGCTTGAGAAACAGTGTCTGTTCCGCGGCTCGGTACACTTTCAACTGTTTTTTTTTTGTCTCGAGCAAGACTATGACATTCACATTACATGATTTGACTGATGTTTACGTAGAACGGGCGACAGCCCACCGCATTAAAAGAAATGATCATTCGTGTTTTCATAACCGCTGGCCAAATTCAAAAACAAAACTAAAATTAAATCATCTTTGAGAGCAAGGGGGCCCCCTGGTGTTTCGGGGGCCCTACGCAACTTGCGTATTTTGCGTATAGGGAGGATCAGCTCTGAATGAAAGAGATTCAACACTGCTATTACTATGTGCTTGTCCAACTAAAAATATAGCAAGAAAAAAAGTATAGATAGGTCTACAGGTCTGAGGTCACAAAACTCTTCAGGAGGTCTTCAGAAGGTTACAAAAACTCCAGTGAAGCAGCTGTAAGGATCTCCAGACAACTCTTACATGGGCCCCTGTCAGTTACATATCAATATTGCATTAGCAAATTTTACTCCACACTAGCAAACTGCCTGTCCGTGAGCTGAAGTTTAACAGTTATAATCTGAAATGTATAGTGCCTTCAGGAAGTATTCACTTCACTCCCTTGAATTTTCACACATTGTTCTGGTTATATCTCTAAATTTTGAACCCCTCAAGTATTTTTCTTACTTCAGTAACACAATCATGCAACATTTAGGCTGTAAGTCCAACACACTCACAGTCATACTGTATATAAACTTGAGCATGTCAGTCAAGGCAGTCAAATCAAGTTTTTGCAAATGTCATTGTACGATTTGTCTTTATGTGCAGTTAAAGTCATTGCAGCCACAGTCAGCAAATGTAGGAAATAAAGAATAACGAAATATATAATAAATATGAATGTGCAGAATGCGTGGGTAATACTGAACGTAACAAAGGGTCAAGCAAAATAACAATATTAAAAATAATAATAAAATTTTTATAATAAGTAAAAGGTTTAGCCTATTTAGCAATAAAATCCCATCTGTGATGCAACAATACCAGACCTGTCCTTCTCTTCCATGTTTTTTATGGTTTACCTTGAGTAAAACACACATCTTCTAAGAAGATCTTCTAGGATGTGCATTCACTTTTAAGGGAACTCAATTTTTAAATATATATCTGCATTTAATAACATCTGACCTTAATTATGACTACTGTGAGACTTCATAATCATAGTTTGCAGGAAAGCAGTCAATAATGTTAAGGGTAGGGATTCAATTAGGCCATTACCCAACCAGGAAGGGTCTTGAGAGACACATACAAGACAGAAAATGAAAGGGAGGAAGATAGGAAAACAACACTTCATATGCACACTTACATAATTTCAATGGACTATTCATTCTCATGTCTTAGCAGACTCCAGGCATGACTTATGGTGGCCTATGGCCAGTGCTGTCACTTCTGTGTTAATTGCCCTTCTTTTCCAGTTGCTTATTTTCCACAGGCAATTTCTTGCCTGACAGCAGGACTGCAGTTATCTCTCTCTCTTTTTTTTTTAGATGTGTGTTTTAAAAGACAGCGATATTTATTATGCAATCAAGCAATTAAACATCAGCATGTTCAGAATGAACACAAACATATCTTGTTGCATAAACACGTATCAGTGCAATCCAAAAGCAATTTTCTGATTTTCTACACAGTTTATTTGAGTACAATATAAAATTACTTTTACAGGAGTGAAAGAAATCCAATTTACAAATGCTTCAGCGGCAAAAAAAAAAGAAGCAATCAGTGTGGTGTGAATTACATCTTAAGGCAGTAAGTAAATCTCAGACTCAATGACTATGTCAAGCAGTTTTGCCACCACCCAGCTGATATTCCTGATTTTAGGGAAGCAGTCAGATAATGTAAAACACTGTACAGGGAATGAGTTTTGTTATGGGAAATTGACCAACATCTCTGATTAGCAAATGCTTGCAAAGAAACTTGCAATTGTTTGCTTAAAATCAATATCAAAATCAATGTACGTGGAGATTATTTCCTTGTGAAAAAGAAGTGCACTTAACTGTATTGAACGTGCACTTGTAGTGAACTTCAAAACTTAAAAAGTATATTTTTAAAAAACTGTACTTGCAGATAATATCATGAAATAAAGGGCCATTTAAGTGTACTTAAGAGAGTAGATTTTTAAACACACTAAAATAAACTTTTAAAAAGTGCACTTTGTAACAATGTCAAATTAAAAGTTTACTTTATAAATACATTCCACATGTAGTAATCTTTTGTAATGCATTAATTATGCATTAATTTGTGACCTTGGACCAAAAAAAAAAGGGTCATATAAAAAAAAAAAAAAAAGTCATAAGGGTCAATTTTTGGAAATTGAACGAATAAATAAGCTTTCCATTGATGTATGGTTTGTTAGGACAATATTTGGCTGAGATACAACTATTTGAAATCTGAGGGTGCAAAAAAACAAAAAACAAAAACAAAATATTGAGAAAATCGCCTTTAAAGTTGTTCAAATTAAGTTCTTAGCAATGCATATTTCTAATAAAAAATTAAGTTTTGATATATTTACTGTAGGAAATGTACAAAATATTTTCATGGAACATGATCTTTACTTAATATCCTAATGATTTTTGGCATAAAACAAAAATCGATCATTTTGACCCATACAATGTATTGTTGGCTATTGCTACAAATAATCATGTGACTTATGACTGGTTTTGTGGTCCAGGGTCACATTTTAACTGTAGTGTGTTATTCAATAGTACATTTAAATGTAATATTTTTAAAATCTAAGGAATTGCATCTTAATTACAATGTGTAAATACACATATATTTGACATGCAAGTTTTAATAGAAATGACATTAAAGTTTATTTTAGTTTACCATAAATGCTTGTCAGTACATTCGTCAGTACATTTTAACACTTTCAAAGACGATAGAAGTAATTGTGAAATAGCAAAGATGTCCTACAGTACTTAAGTGGGTCAAAATCACTGTAACGTTAAGCAAATTGCATTTATTATAAATGAAAACTAATGCATTTTCATTTAATTGCAAAAAGTTTCCCTAAATTTTTTCTTTTTTAAAGTACAATATATTATTTCTGTAACAAGAACTGAAGTGTGCTAAAGTGTACTTCTTTTAGCCTTTAGGTTTTTTTTTTATTATATGTTTCTAACAAAGATGGGAAATGTGTTAGATTGTTGTTTTCAAACACTACGGAAAAATGTATGTTCCTAATGTGCTGAAACAACTTACTCGCGGGTAAGGTCATGTTTTAGACTGAATTATTACAGCACTACACATAATTATATAGAATTAACTAGCTTTTTCTCATCATTGAAAGTATGTTATTAGGACCTGCACAATATGAGAGGTTGTTCTTGCTGTCATGATGAATAAAGTTCAATCTGTCACGGCATGAGTGCACTATAAACCACATTGTTTGAAAAAGAGACACACTACTTCAGTTTCCACTGACCTGAACTGTTTGCCGGGAGGATGAATTTGTAAAAACTAAACTAGTGACCAGGGTGTAACGCTTCAGCAGTGATCTATACTGCATGCTTCCTTACCCAGAAGCCATGCAGATCATTACTGAAAGATATGTGAGGCGTAGGTATAAATAAACTGCAGTTTGCTTTTGGAAATGGTAGGTACAGCCCAATACAAGACAGTGATTAATAAGGCTAATGGATTTTCTTGGGATTGTGTTAAAGAGGATGAATGTGTCTTAGGGGAAATATTATAAGGTGCCTTCCTCCTTTTCTCTCTCTTGGAAATGGAAATGTTGTTTATTGTGCCATTTAAGAGCTTTGGAAATAATAATGGCCAGAAATTCAAACGCATGTGACCTTGTCGACAAGTGATCTTTTATTTCCAGGGAGAGGAATGATAAGGGATGTGTGCTGAAGCAAATTACCAAAGCTGCATTGCTCGAGTCTCTAGGCCCTATTGCATCATCACCCCAGAGATAAGCCCAGGAAGGCTTCATCTGGAATTTCATTCTTAGCAATTTCACTGATGCATTATAAGAAGCATGGTTATTTGTATTAAGTGAATACACTGCTACCTGGTCATGTAAAGCCTTTGCAGCCATATAGGCTGTGATTTAGGCATTTGGGGAGGTTAAGACCAGTTCAGATGTTTCTTGAAGTTTGTTGAATAAACTTGCTCATGTTTTTCTTGCTCTTCTCTTCTGGAAATACTGGAGATTGATTCTCATTATGTTAAAATATGTGCCCACAAAACATTAAGTGTATCACAAAACGAGTCAGTGAGAGCCTTACTGTGTATATTGATTTATGCTTGTTTCTTTTAATGTGGTATCTTGTAATCGCCTGAATGCAAAATGCATTTCACAGCTGCTTGTAGCTCTAGAATTACTTACCCATTAAATTTACATTTAGACATGCACCGACATAAACAAATATGGTTATATACTGAATATTAACATAAAACTGTGAAGGTCAGATGACCAGATATCGAATATGTCTTGGATTTAAAACCGCATATGAAAATGGCTGGAATTCGGACCCCCCCCCATACACACACACAATGCGACAAAAGTACTGAGAGATCTTTTCTTCCATACTGTGATGTGCATTCAAGTAAAACAGATTATTGAAAAAGTAACAAAAAATATGGGACAAGACTTAGTTCTATCCATTGGTTGTTGATTGGATGAAGGCAGATCTGAATGCATGCTTGTAGTCAGTTGAAAAAAAAGGCAGCTAAATGATTGGAGAAGTCCAGCATGACCAAAGAGAAGTTTGTAGTTTCACCAGAAGGTTGAGTTCTGACATTCTGATTTTAAAATTCCAAGCTCAGTTTTTCAAAAATAAATTTGAAATTGATAAATCATTCACAAGAAGATCATTAAAATTGCTTTTAGAAAATAGATGGGTGAGTTGGGTTTAATGTAATGATAAATGCGCTAAAAACTGCATAAAAACTGCAACCGCATAGAAACGCTCTGGCAACCACCCATAACACCCTAGCTTTGTGGCAGCAAGTTTTACAAAGACAATACTACTAATAATTTCTTCTGAAAATATAAATATCTACATTTTAAATGTAATCTCATGGCTGTTGTTTTACTTGTATTTTATATATATATATATATATATATATATATATATATATATAT
>NW_015552660.1:69206-69399 GCF_001515605.1 Sinocyclocheilus anshuiensis
GCGAGCTTCAGTAGGCCTATGTGTAGTAAATGAAACCGCATGTCTGCGCCATTAAGTTCCACGAGGGGCGGACTGGGAAAAAAATTTCAGGCCGGTAAATCTCACGCTCATACACCCACAACAAATTATGAAACATGGACAACCCTATTTTTTGTATGGACCTCACATAAAAAAAGGTTTAAATCCTTAGGTT
>NW_015552660.1:69410-87816 GCF_001515605.1 Sinocyclocheilus anshuiensis
TTTTGATTTATTCGTCCAAAATGTGGCATATTCCGTCCGCGTTAGGCTATAGGAATTCCGTTTTTATGACTGGATTCTACGAACCGGTCTGTGTTTTCTGCATCGCGGTAATTATAGGGCCGTATGTCTCAGAGTAGTCCGTGTAATTTGGGGAAAAAATCAATTAAATCTGTATGTGGATGTGTGTAAATATTCAAATGTAATCCCCTTTGTAATCGTTAACATTTTCATAAGTAACTGTAATTTAATTACATATTTTTTCTTAGTAACTGTAACTGATTACAGTTACATTTATTTTGTAATTAAATTACGTAACACCGTTACATGTAACTAGTTACTCCCCAAAACTGTATATAGATGCGCATGTGTTCCGAGATGCAGTGCTCCATCTCCTCCATGATTAATGCAGAGGCCTTTGGCTTTGACCCAATCTGACAATGAAGGTTGCACGTCTCGCACGCTGGGCCTGCAACCACTCATCCCTCCCCACGTCCGGGGGCAGCCCGTCGGGCTGGTGGCCCTGGGTTCACATCAGCTGCCGAGGGTTTGTTAGTGGAAAGCTCAAACTGGAGCAGAAGGCGCTGTGGAGATCTCTTTTGTTGAATTATTCCTCGGGTTATATGGCTTCCAGACCCTTTCACTCAAACTTTTGCCAGCAAGTCCACAGTAGGTGAGGCAGGTGCAGAGAAGAAGGTGCAAACTTTGTGCAGTCAGTCAGTCAGTTCATCTGCAACTCAGCACCATGATCTGTGCCACTCTGATTCGCCGAGTGAAGCGGTGCAGTGCTGCTTGCTGCTCTTTAGGACACACGGTGCTCAATTCACTTCAGCTGGATTATTAGCTCTGACTCTCTGTCAGGGCTCTGCTGAATAAATAATGATGTGCTGATGGATTTCCATGTTCTCTTCCTGTTCGTTCCTGCTGTCTCCCATGGCCTCTCTCTTATTCTGTCTTATCTCTCTCTCTTTCTCTCCTCGGTCTCTCTCTTTCTATGCATGTGAGCTGGTCCTTGAGGCGTTTTTTCAGCGTCTTCCTGTTTTCTGTTGCCTCGCCAAAGGCCTCAATTTTCTATGTAGATTGTGTAGTGTTCTGCAGAACATTGTACAGTATAATGACGGTCGGTCAAGGGTTTAAAAGTGCATTCAGTTTATTTTATGCTGGTTGATACAGCAGTCGTCTTGGGCTTATACTAGTCTCACGTAGACTGACGGCTGAAGGTCTAGAATCCATGGCAGCTTTCATTGGCCAAGGCCCGCCCATGAGGCCGTTTGACCGACATGTCAAACAACCAATCACAGTTCATTTCGTTTCAGCGTCACGTTTCGGGGCGTGGAAATGTCGCCACAATAACAGACCGGTGTGTAAAACTCTCGGACGTATTTTAAAGATTCTATGCCGTGAACTAAATATTTCACATACTTTTGAGAATCCAGCATTTAGTTGATCCTAATAAGTGCTCGTCATCACAGTTGTAAACACGGCGGCTTTCTTCTTTCGTGAGGGGGTTTGACGCCACGGCATCTTTGTTTCCAGGCGGAACGTTAAAGAACGTGACACACACGTCTCCCGGAAATCCTGTATAATTCAACCAATCCGATGCCGACTTCGAAACTCCTGAAGTGTTTCCACCTTTGTGTGCCATATGCATCTGACGTTCAGCCAACGGTTCGTGGGCGTGAAGTCTGAGGCTGAGACTAGGCTTATACTGACATCTAGTGGGACAGATGTAGCATTATGCAAAAACAAACAGTTACAGATGCCTTTGTAGAAATGTGCTAATCGCCTTCAGCTGTGATACATTTATTGCAAAATGGTGCAATAACAGAGGGGTTGCTGAGATGACTGTAATCATATTTCTGTCTTTGGGATGCACAATATATTGGTACCATATTGATTATCACCAATATTAGAATTTATCAGTTGAATGTTGGATATATAATTGTGCACGGTCATTTCTCTATATCTCTTTTTTTTCATGACGTTTTCACCATGCAATGCTTTCTTTAAATTAATATTTAAAAAGATTTTAGTCTGTTTGATGTAGGCTAATATTTAGCAAAATCTCAAAATTAATATCCATTTTCATTATAATGTTTCGTGAATTTTTACATTTAAAATCAAGTGTTTTATAGAGGGTATGCATTGACGTCACTTTCTCGCCGGACTACGCCCCCTCAGCCAGACTGGCGGTGTGTTCCAAACGGGATATATCGCCCTCCGAAGGGCACATTGGAGTGAAAACAATCATGGCCGCCATATTGAAGGGCAGCCCTGGAGGCTGGTGCAGGACTGGGACACGGGGAATACCTCCAGGGTGGATCAGGCAGTCCAGGGGGCCATGGCAGCACAGGGAGCTCAGGGGCCATGGCGGAGCAGGGAGCTCTGGGAGCCATGGCAGAGCAGGCAGACTAGGAGGCCATGGCGGAGCAGGCAGTTCAGGAGGCCATGGTGGAACAGACAGTTCAGGAGGCCATGGCGAAGCAGACAGTTCAGGACGCCATGGCGGAGCAGGCAGACTAGGAAGCCATGGCGGAGCAGACAGTTCAGGAGGCCATGGCGGAACAGGGAGCTCGGGGAGCCTGGCCTTGGTACTCAGCCTGGCCTCCAAGAATGGACCCCTACTACCCCCCCAAAAAAAAATCCTTGGGGAGAATATAGTCTTTAGAGGCCCTCCGTAGGCCTAACTTGGGAACTGTGGCCCTCCCTGGGCTTGACGTGGTAACTGGAGCCCTCCTTGGGCTGGACCTCTCCTTGGGTTAAACTCGGGGACTGGAACCCTCTCTGGGCCAAACTCGGGGACTGGGGTCCTCTCTGGACTAAACTCGGAGACTGGGGCCCTCACTGGGCTAAACTCGGGGACAGGAGGCCTCACTGGGCTAAACTCAGGGACTAGAACCCTCTCTGGGCTAAACTCGGGAACAGGAGCCCTCTGTGGGCTAAACTCGGGAACAGGAGCTCTCTGTGGACTAAACTCGAGAACAGGAGCCCTATGTGGGCTAAACTCGGGAACAGGAGCCCTCCGTGGGCTAAACTCGGGAACAGGAGCCCTCCGTGGGCTAAACTCAGGAACAGGATCCCTCTGTGGGCTAAACTCAGGAACAGGAGCCCACACGGGAGCGAGCTCTGGGGCTGGAGCCGACACTGGAGCGAGCTCTAGGGCGGCCGGCGGGCTTGACTTCGGAGCGGCCGACAGGCTTGAGTGACGAACGGCCGGCCGGCTTGGGAATGCTGCGGCCGGTGGGCTGGCTCTGGCTCGGATGCTCTCCAGACACAGGAGGACCCCTTCCCTCCAGCTTAGTCCCGTGGTTTTCTTTTCAAAACACGAAAACAAAACGGGGAGAAGGGGCGCCGCTTACTTTCAGTTTCGGTGCTGTCTTCTGTCACGGTGTTGCCTACTGTGTTGGAGCGAGGAGCGAGGGAGCGAAGGAGACGTAGGAAAATCTTAATCATAGAGTCTCTATTGACATCAAGGAAGAAGGAACACACACGTAGGAACGGGGATCGACGTTTAAGACAGCACGAGGAACTAAGAGAAGGAAACACTTTAAATACACAAGACATGACGAAGGGATGACGAGAAACACCTGGGATCAATAAACATAATAGGAACAGGAAACAGGAAAGACCAAATATGGGCATGGATTTCTATTTAAATTTTCTATTTAAATAGAAAATAGGTTGGTCTAAATACAGGTGACCACATATCAATGTTATATCATCTATCGTCTAGCCCAAAAACTTATATAGTTTTTGTCAGTGTTTATTTAAAAAAAACATCCAGTTATGCAGAATTTAAGATATTAAATATTTAATTGATGAGTTGTCAATACGATACATTATAGTACAATATATAGGGTATGATTTTACCGCAAAATTCAACATATTAACATGAAATGATAACTGCAAATTAGTGTTTCGCTGCCTGGAGTCCATTTGTTTCTGTGAATTGCAGCGATTAATTTGCTTCTCTTTTCTGTAGCTTTAGGTAGTCTGTAAAAATATTCCTCAGATGTCTTTTCGAATCTCTTTGTACAGTTTGCATAGCTCTTTCTTGTTGTATGTGTGTTTTGTGTGTTCTGTCGCAGCATTCACGCTGAAAACCAATGTTGCCATCAGTCTGTCTGCCACTCAGTGGGCGGAGCTGCAGTCGCTCCAGCTGACGGTGACGTCACGTGCATACCCTCTATTTTTTAATATTTCGTTAAAAAGATCAAGATCTCCTGACCGAAGATCACACGATCACAAATGGAAATCACTTGTCACGCATGTTCCCTTCGCTAGAGGACTTCTGGAAGGGTATTCAGTTCCCTTCAAATGGCGTCCCCTTCCCGAAGTGCCCTTAAAGGGCGCAAAAAAAAAAACCGTTTGGAATTCGCCCCATGAAGTGTCCATTCCACACTGTCACTATTACTGTCACTAATACTGGCACTATTTATACTACAAAACGTCTTAGAATAGTGCATAAGTAGGCTATTTGGGACGCACCTTATTAGTGAAAGTAAAAACTGACGGCGCTTTCGGCATCTGACGCTGCTAACGGCGCATTGACGAGTGCATCTACTTCATATGCTGATAACGGTATATAACTATTTTAATTTACTCCCTTAATATTTCTCTTGGTTCAGTCTACCTGAGGGAAGACATCTTTCACTATTGTAAGTTAATGCTGTTAAACAGAGAGAGAGAGAGAGAGAGAGAGAATATACATAAAAAAAAAACTAAACTTCTAGCTTATTCTTAAACTTGGACCTCATTATTTAAATTCAAGCAGCAGAAACAGCCCACACTCTCTTTTCTTTAATAGAAAAATAGCCTATGCTTTTTAGGCTATATGGTTGCAATACAATTTTGTATTGTAATGCAATGTAAGTGCCATTGTTTAAAAAATGCTTTATTGACTGATATTTCATAGTTGTTCAGTTGCTATGCTTTCAAATTTCATTCCATTTGTATGTATGTAATTTCACAGTATTTTCATCTAAATTACTACAACTATACCCTACTTGTGCAGTCATAATTCTTTAATGGAACAATTTACTCAGGTCGATAACATTTTTTTTTGTATGACATTAAAATTCTTTTTAGAATAATTGTACAAAAACAAGTTAAGCAAACCAATTGTGATTATTTCTGGGAACTTTTTAACTGCAGGCAGACATACATTATTACACGTGTCAGGCCCGTCCGCTGTTTACGCCCCTGGTACAAATACGTGTATCGTTACACCCCTAATATACGTATATATATCCGCCATTAGAAGAATCTATTGATGATATTTTAGGTCACATTATGTTGAGGTTTGTCTGGAACAACCCAAATGGTTTTTAGGTCAGCTATCCTAAACTTCTTAGTTGTAAAAGAAGAAGATACGATTCTAATATGATTTGTAAATCTATCATGAAGTGAGAAACTACAACAGTATACCTATCAATTTTTTCGATATACCGTCAGAGTAGTGTACTGTTGCTGTGGTAGCCTCCTCATATGAATGCGATTTCTGTGTTTGTGCGTCTACTTGGAAATATGTGCTAACTTGTAATCCAACCTTTATGGTTAATGCAATGTTTGAAATCACCATTGAAACCGTTTCTGGAATTTTGGGGTGTTCAAACCTAATTGCAACCAATATTACAGAGAGAGAGAGAGAGAGAGAGAGAATATACATAAAAAAAAAAACTAAACTTCTAGCTTATTCTTAAACTTGGACCTCATTATTTAAATTCAAGCAGCAGAAACAGCCCACACTCTCTTTTCTTTAATAGAAAAATAGCCTATGCTTTTTAGGCTATATGGTTGCAATACAATTTTGTATTGTAATGCAATGTAAGTGCCATTGTTTAAAAAATGCTTTATTGACTGATATTTCATAGTTGTTCAGTTGCTATGCTTTCAAATTTCATTCCATTTGTATGTATGTAATTTCACAGTATTTTCATCTAAATTACTACAACTATACCCTACTTGTGCAGTCATAATTCTTTAATGGAACAATTTACTCAGGTCGATAACATTTTTTTTTGTATGACATTAAAATTCTTTTTAGAATAATTGTACAAAAACAAGTTAAGCAAACCAATTGTGATTATTTCTGGGAACTTTTTAACTGCAGGCAGACATACATTATTACACGTGTCAGGCCCGTCCGCTGTTTACGCCCCTGGTACAAATACATGTATCGTTACACCCCTAATATACGTATATATATCCGCCATTAGAAGAATCTATTGATGATATTTTAGGTCACATTATGTTGAGGTTTGTCTGGAACAACCCAAATGGTTTTTAGGTCAGCTATCCTAAACTTCTTAGTTGTAAAAGAAGAAGATACGATTCTAATATGATTTGTAAATCTATCATGAAGTGAGAAACTACAACAGTATACCTATCAATTTTTTCGATATACCGTCAGAGTAGTGTACTGTTGCTGTGGTAGCCTCCTCATATGAATGCGATTTCTGTGTTTGTGCGTCTACTTGGAAATATGTGCTAACTTGTAATCCAACCTTTATGGTTAATGCAATGTTTGAAATCACCATTGAAACCGTTTCTGGAATTTTGGGGTGTTCAAACCTAATTGCAACCAATATTACTGATAATAGTAGCACATTTGATTTGTTTTATGAACGAAAGAGATTTTGTACATTTTAATGGGCTGTTGCTATAGGCTTTGTGAGGAGCAGACTGCATCATGGCCCACTGCACGGGCAAATTGTGCCCTTTTGAAGAGCAGGGAAAATTTATCAATGTCAAGAAGGTCCCAGAATCTTTGCAGGTTTGTTCTATTTTTAGAAACACAGTGAGGTGTTGAAGGAAGAATGTTCCCATTCTTTCTCGCTGTCTATCTCCCATCCCTCCCCCTTTCTCCTTCCTCCTTTTTTCATTGCTCTCCCTCTCTCACAGTCATGCTCTCTCCCTTCTTTAACTGCTTTTTTTTGCGTTTTATTTTTATGCAATCTCTCCCTCTCTTTCTATTCTGTGTCTCTCCCCCCCTCTCCCTCTGTCTATTTTCTGCTTTACAGCTCTTCCCATATCGCATGAATGCCCATGTCACATCCGCCACCACTGAGGACACATGCCTCCCGGGACATCCTGATTGGCTGAAGTTTCAAAGAGTCCAGTGTAGGTGAGTGGGTGGCGGTTTGACTGGAGGGAGTGCGACAGACAGCACCGAGACTGTGCTCAAATGCTAAGTCTGAGTCCAAGAGAATTTTTGAAGTGGGCTTCAACACTTTTTCTCTTCCTGAGCCACAGTAATCACAGTGATTCTTGGGAATGTTTCACTGTGGTAACCTCAGTCCTGTCAAATCTGTCTTCCTGCACCCCATTACCCACATGCCCATAGTATATGGAGGCTAATGCTAGCTAGCTAGCTCATTTGGTTTGATGTATTTTAGTGCATAGTAGCGTATTAGGATAAAAAAATGGTGCTGTCGGAGACGTTTTTTAGCGATTAGTCCATTGATCTTATGTATATTCTGCTAGTTTGATTTCAGTTTGTGACATTTCCTATTTTTTATGTTTCTCTCCATCATTTCAAGCCCGTTGTCTTTTATCTCTATATGTGTGACAGAAAACCAAAAATATATTATATAAAAAGGTAATTTAATCTCAACATAGGTATGTATTTTACCCTCTTGTGTTCTAGATGCTATAAAAAACAGACTTGACAGTATTATTGTGTGCCGAGTCGTTAAAAAGGAAATCTAATGCCAAGATTAGTGCTTTGCTCCATCTTTTTCGTATTAGCTTGTACTTACTCAAGTTTCTGCTTAGATAGGAGTAGAGACATCCCAGAGAGCTTGAATAATTCAGCTGTACAACTTTATCAAGTGAAGATCTCATAACACTACAAAAGAGGATCTTTTCATATTTCAGTTGCAGAGAGATTTGGAAATCCCATAGTCAGCTGCTCGAAGACATGGCGGTTTGATATATATCCTTGCTGAAATAATCTGTTCAGCTGGAAAAAAATTGAAAGAACTACTGTTTTTATGGGTAGATTTTTGTTAAAAATAGCTTGTGTTTTGGCTTGATAATGCCACCTGTCTGAAATGTGGTGAATGCAGAAAAATATGTAATTGGCTGATATGTCATTGTGATTTATGCTTGATTGTATAGATATCATAAAATTGTTTTGTGGTATTAGATGACTCTCTTTTTCGAGCAGATGGATGACACATAGAAAAAAAATGAGGAGTGAAGCTGCCTGCCCATGTTTGCCAAGGCAACATAATTATTAACACTAATTTGCCAAGTGGTTTTGAGGACGAGGTGCATGATTATCATAGCTGATATACAACAGATCATACTTTTGGTTTTGTAGCACACTTACAGATCAGTGTGCAGCATGCTTGTTATAAAAGCAGGCTTTCCCTGTCTCACCAGCAGAGGACAGTGTCCATCATATTTTTTAATGAGCTCTCCAACAGAGCTTCAAACAGAGGGTGTTCAACCACACAAGGGGAGACCATGCTGTGGTCCAACTCTCTCCAACTCTCTTCTTATGGTTTCAGAATTTGCCTCTATGTATCGGTGCAGTCTTTGTACAGGGCTAGATTGTTAGCTAGACAGATAGTCAGACAGACAGACAGACAGATAGACAGACAGATAGACAGATAGATAGATAGAAAGTTGATGTTGATTCTTTTTCTTCTTTTAGGGATGCACAATACTCAGGGATATTTTTGCCTTAGAGATGTTGGACATTTAATTGTAAATGCACGTTTTTGCATTTTTGTATATTTAAAAATACTTTTGCTGTCATCTAGTGCAAACTTAAAGGGTCAGCACTGAATTTCGCAAATATGTAGCTCCTTAACACCTTTCTTAATCTCAAAATAAATATATATATATATATATATATATATATATAAACATATTTTTATGTTTTATATAAAATTGAGGCATGACCAAATTCATGTAAGCATCAAAACATTGGTTTGACTTGACATTGACATAACAGTCAAAAATAAATACACTAAATTGTATTTGAAAAACATTATATTATGCTAAGTATACTAGTACATTTACATATTTACGTGCTTAATAAAATACTCTGCAGTTGTACTTTTGGTATACTAAACTAGTATAATTAAGGTCTGCTAATTTGGAACAACTATTTTTGTATTCAATGCACTTTAATTGTGCGGAAGTAGTGCTGATGTCCAACTAAAGTGTACTTAAGTAGCCTATTTGATTGTGCTGAAGTGGAATTATTGCAAGTATACTTAAAGGGGTCCTATTATGCTCTTTTACAAAGTCTTGATTTTGTTTCCACTCTAAGTTTGTCTGCATTGGGAAAGCTAGCGTGTCTCAGACATAGTGATAACACTCGTTGCCTTCTCTAGTGTAGCTCAACCAGGTCTCGTCCCATTCGTCGATATTTGTGATATCACAAATCCCGGAAAATATGCGTTGTAGTCCAAACGAGTCGTTCGTTGTAGTTTTTGAAAAGTGATTTCTGTTAAATAATATATCTCCTTTTGAATTGGAGTTTGAGCTTTGTAACTTCGCAGATCTTTTTTATGCTCAAACAGCAACATTACAGACTAACTAAAGTTGAAAAAGTGAAAAAGCATAATAGGACCCCTTTAAGGCACAATTTAAATATCTTGCATTTAAAGACTGATATTACTGAAAGATCATACAATCCTCATCAACAGTGACATTAAAACACGTTTTAGGCTTACTATTAAGAATTGTGCATTGTGCACAAGTAGTACTCCATTATTATTTTTTTTGGTGTTTTGTGTATTGATTAGATTTTTTTTTAATACAAGATCAGCTATTGGCCATAACATGGAGATGATTATTGATTTATTTGTATTGGATTTCAATATTACTGCATTCCTCACTACAAGTATAATGAATCAAATATACAAGTATAATCAAATCAAAACTAAACTAAAATATATAAAAACAAAACCAGAGATTAACAAACAATACAATTAAATCTGAAAATGCTATTAATAATGAACACAAAATTGAAAATGCAAAACCATAATAACCTTGTAAAAGGGAAAGGGAAGCAGTAGAGTTCCCTGAGGTGGCCCAGCATTACTCATCACTCGCTCTGACACAATCCTGCAGAGTCTTTAGGCTACACTTGGCTTTCAGTAGTCTAGAAGTTTATGTGGGCCAGACAGAAAACGTTACTGTGTGCATTGGCTAACTGTGTTTATAGCTAGACAGAGGGTGAAACATCTGCTCGGTGAGGCCCAAGCTGAGCTGCGAGAGCACTTTCATCTGTCGGCATGTATGGACCAGATGGAACGTAATGCACATGGGAAAAGACGCAACCACTGCTTTAACATTCTTTCCAGAGATCTTGATATTTATTTATTTATTTATTTGTGTTACATCAGTTTACAAAGGCATCACACCTTTTACTCGACACTCCAATCTGTTCAAGAAGTAGATGATAAGATCAATCATTTGCGTGCACGCCAGCGGGTGTTAGCGCTCGCTTAAAAAACAAAACAAAAACCTTTTCCTTCAGGTTTTTTGCCCACCGCCTCCATATTTTGTATCAAGTTGGCATTTGGCAGCGAAGGCCGTACCCAGCGTGAGAGCACGTGTCCACCTTTTTTCTCCTGCTCTTTCATATTCATCTCCACAGTTGGCCTTTCCTCATAGCAGCTACCCATGCTAACAGAACACAGTGGCAGCAATGCACACTTTATCTCTCCACCTTCAGCCTCTATGAATAATAAGCAGAAAAGTCATCCTATGGAGGACCGACTTGGAATACCTTTCCCGATAGCGGTGGCTTACTGTGGGCCGCGCATCCGTGACCGAGGGGAAGATGTGGTGTTCCGATACCTCCCACCCTTCCGCCTCCCTCTCCCCTGACACTTGTCATCCTCCCTGACTGCGAGGAACAGTTTTGGTAGCAAACAGTGTCAACCTGTCTCTCTTCTCTGACCCCCAACCGAGCTTGATAAGCAGATATGATGTTCTGTTGACACCAAAGGGGTTGAGCACAGCCTGCAGGCACAGGTTGATATTGAAATGCTATGCAGGGCCGACCACAAAGGGTGCCTTTGCCATCTCCCGCCACGCTTGTGACTCGTATACAGATACCGTGGATATGCCGCGTACACTCCAAAGACCCCGGTCTTACTGGTGCCGACGCAATGCGAACTTTAAACTAAGAGCCCCCAGAGAAAGCAGGCTTTATCGGAGCAGATAAGGCTTTCTTCTTGCCCTGCGAGAACGCATCTATCAGGCCGGCGCAGGGAGCGCTGACAACAGGAGCAGACATCGCTCAGCAGCTAGGCAGCGGCCACATTACCACTCTGCAGTGACACCACGCTCCATCAACATCACACTCGGATCACTTAAACAGAGCTCTGGCATCTCGCAGTGCTTTTACGAATGCTGTTGGGATTTGAAAGAAACCGTCTGGACGATGATGGGATTCAGAACAGAGCTCGCTCTTCAAAACAGCACCTGGTTTTTGAACGGTTTGTGTGAGGTACAGAAGCACTGAAAGTGATTATGTTGATTTTTTCCCCTCAGCTCGGTTTCCCATGGTGATCATTATGACATTACAACTCCCATACAATCCAAATTACTGGGCAGAGATTGGAAAATCACTGCCATTATGGGACTCGGGAGAACTGATAATTCCACCGCTGGTTTTGAGCACACAAAGAAGATCCATCAAGCCTTCTTGAAGACTCAACGCGTGACATCATCAATACCTTCCCAGACTTCATCCAAATTTCAAAGCCCACTGTGTGAACGCATAGAACTCTATTCATCATCTTGTCAAGGCTCGATGGATTTCGTGGTGGGGGGTCACCATCTTCCCATCTCCAATTAAAAAGATTCCACTCTCACAGACTGTGGAAGTGAACCGCTGAACTCCTTTGAGAACTTCGCTTGGCTTTGTTTCAGCGCTATCTTCACCTAAGATGCCTCTCCGGCTGATAAGCTCTCAGCTTCATTTCCATCAAACACAGCGAGAGAGAAGTCCGTTCTGCTGTGCTTTATGTCCCTAATTTCTGTGTGCAGCTGATCTGTGGATTATAGTCTAGCGGAGCCACCCGCCATTGCGGAGCAGATGGTGGGGATTTGTATGCCTTTCTAAGCTCTTCCTATTAAAAAGACCAGAATACAGGATTTCTACCCTACTATTGAATATTTTTAGGATATTTTATGTTTTTTTTTTTTTTTAAGACAGGCTCTCAATCTCTGTGTTATTCATCTGCCTAATGGAAAAGTTTTCAACCTTTATAAACCCAAAGACTCCATTACCCAGCTGAATATAATAGCTAACATTCATTCAGAATAGCAACTACTATTACTACATTCTAGAATTCTTTCTGGATCATTAGTTAAAAATATAATTATAATTCAACATGTTTTATATATGATATCTTCTCCGTGGCCCCTCTAGAGTCCCTTCAGGGACCCCTGGTAGGAAACCCTGGATCTCATGCAATAGCCAAAGGGACTTCTGTGATCATAAGAAGTGCGCCATGCAGGTTGCAAGGTTTCAGGAAATTAGTTTGAAAGACAAGAAGTGAATAGCGAGAAGGTTTTTTTTAATGTGCAGTTCCCGTAAATGTTCTCTTTTATATTCACTGTCACTAAGTCGATAAGCACCAATGAGGTGGAAACATTCTGAGGAGAAGGTGAAGGGAAGTATTAAAGCATCACTCATGCTTGCACTTATGGGCACAAATACGGGGTATATGACGAATAGGCAGCACAGATGGACCCATGATCAATAGGGGGATCCATCAGGAAAGTAAAAGACATATAAGTGAAACAGGGCTTGCATTTTGCTTTGGGATTACAGGAACAGTTTCAACCCTATAAAGCCATTAAGTATTATATGTAATAGCATGACCTTCTAAGGCTTCTAAGACCCTCATTTACATAATACTTCTATATGTCTTCTGCCCCCTGGTGGATAATACTTACCCTATTAGATGGCCAATGTAGAAGGTCTTTTAATATCTTTTCTACTTGTCAATTTCCCAGTGCACTTATGTTTTAAAGTAGCTTTATATTGTGTTTTGACATTTAACAATGAAAATTTTGTGGATAAAATGTATACAAAATATTATACATGTATATAACTTAAACTTATAGTATTGATTTATAACCTAGTTTGGTAATTGGGTTGCCGTTTAAACTGACTAAAACAAAGCAAAATTAAATGGTGAACCATAATGTTCATGCAGTGTACAGTAAATGGAATGAAAAATACATTTCTGTTGTGAGCATTAAAATTGTGATAAATTCCTATTAGGCCAACTAGGAATATATAAAAAAGGAATTATTATTTTAAAAAATAATGATAAAAATGTAAAAAATTGCATATTGTGTGTAAAGGTTCAGTAGGATAGTAAATAGTAATTAGAGTAAAAATTGCACATAGAAAATGTATATATATATATATATAAATATAAATATTATGTCAGGCTTTACAGGATTAATCATTTCTGCAATATAATTAATGAATTCACCATATGAAGAAATCAAACAATCATTTTATTTTTCTATATAACTGTATAATCAGTGCTGTATGTCCTCTCTCTCATTCTCTCGGTCTCTTGAGGCTTGTTGAGTTTAGTCTAAATGCACAGTGACCCATGTCACGCTGGGTTTATTAGACATAGTAAATGAAGCACTTTCTCACACATTTGCTATGAAAGATGAACCACTGGATGGACATTAAGTAAACTTTTAGGTAAAAATATACACATGATTTGTAATAAATAGTGCCTTTCTCAGTCTGCAAAATCCGCTCTCAGAGCTGCTCAGCTGCAGGGTGAAAAGGGCTACTTAAAACAGCCTCCTTCATCATCTTTATAGCACACCTGTAACATTTCTCATCTCCATCTCTATCTAGACTTCCATCTAAAGACCATAGTCAGGGTATAGACGGCATATTTAAATTATGTGAATCAAACTAGATTGTGAAAGATTGATGTGGAGTCTGCTGACAAACAATTGAATGGGCTGTAAATCTATGCATCACAGGCACATTTTTATTTGCATAAAATGAAAAATGACATTGATTCAGATATTTTCTCTGGCTTCTGCATTAGTCCCTTTTTGAAGATATTTTGAAGAATGCTTAAACTGTTGCTTTGTCTATACAATGAAATGAGGTCCAAAACAGCATTGGACCCTGTTGACTGTCACTGTATGGACAAAAAACACTGAGGCATTTTTCAAAATATCATCTTTTGGGTTCCACAGAAGAAAGTCATACAGCTTAGCAATGACATAAGGATGAATAAATGATGACAGAATTTTCATTTTGGGCTGAACTATACAACTTAAATGTCAGTATTAGGTATTTAAGGAAAGAATTCCACTATTTAAAAACAAAATATATATATATAAAAATAAAAGGTGAATTAATGATAATAGTAATAATAAAAATAATAGTAATAATAATAAATAACACTGTTCAGCACCTCAATAATTAGAATATAAAAATATATTACAAATAATATATTAAAAATAAATATTTTACACATGCATTTACTTCCTGTAGTTGACCCAACGTTACAAATGACAAATAACCTTATACGTTTTTACAGTGCTGCAATATCCTAATATTGTAAAAATTGTTAAGTAAAGATTTCATCCTTGACATTATTCACTATAATGAGGCTTTTATACTGCCCCATCAAAAGTGGGTGACCAAACCAGATGCCCTCAAAAGAGATCTTGAGACCTGCTTGCACTCATGAAAATCTTCAGCAGCGTTTAGAGGAGACAATATGGAACTCATCCACAGAACATTTTGCGCAGTGTATTAAAACGAAGGCCTAATTATGATCCCTGTACTTTCTAAAACATTACAAAAATAAAGCTGCAAGGTCAGTTCAATTAACCGCTCGAGTACTCTAACAGCCAAACTGAAAGTATTTTAACTCGGATCCCCTCAGTGTTCTAATGCAGCAAAATGTCGGAACAAGATCCCGAGTCAAAGAGGCTGCGTGCGCCGTGCCCTGTAGAAGCCCTTGCTGCTTTCATCTCCCATCCAAATACCACCCTTTGGTAAATGAATTCCTTTCGCTTCATTTGCCCTTTTAATGTGCAAGACTAATTTCTGATTACATAAACTCCGCGGTTCATATTTGACTGACTCGCACCAAGCCGCTGACCTACATAAGTCAAAATGCCATTAAAACAAATGATGGAAATTACGTACTTTTATAAATGGGGTTATTAGAAACTAGAGGAGTCGAGTTGTTGGAAAAATCAAGAAGAGGAAATGCTTTTGGATGAATGTTAATGTCAGAGGTAATAAGGATTTTGTAAGCCCACACTTGGGAAAGAATGATGCCCCATATGGCAGTGGGGTGATATTTGCAATATTGTTCTGCAATGCCTTGGGTAAGATTATAGGGGCCATGGCCTTTCAAACAGCTGTTTAGCCTTTGTGTGGATCACCCGTGGCAATCTGCAGCAGCACAGTTATATTTTTTCTTTGCAAAACCGCTCAATTTAGAAATGAACTCTGCTGTAGACTTCTGCCTTTTGTGTTGTTGGTGAAGCTCTGCCATTGAGTGGGCATTTCGCACTTAATGGCTGTACGAGATGTTTATTTGATGGGGGTTCTCCTATTGAAAGATGCTGTTTTGTCACTCAAGGCTATCCGTAAGGACACGCTTTATCTTGTCTCACCAACCCGGAGTGGATTCCTGAATCCAGGTGATGGGTGACTCAAATCGAAGAGGATATGCGAGGGTCCTGATGGATGAGGCTTTGGGGGTGGACCAACATCAGGACAGTGATGGAGGGGGAGATGTGAGCCAGAGCAGGTTCAGGTAGCAATGTACAAAGAGCGAGAAATAAGGGGTGTTTGTGTTTGCCATGGTCATCTTCGGGTGACCACCCATGCTCACCCCTCTTTATCTAATCCCAGAAGTCACAGCCTTTTATTGAGGGCTGTGCACAAATCAACAGTTGACAAATGAGTGCCACATGCAGCGTTTTTGGCTCAGCGACAGTCTGTGATCTGTTTCTCATTGTAATTGTTAAGGGAGATTGTCAACAGATAAAAGAGAATTGCAAATACATTAGGCATGCATCAGTACTATCGGCCAGTAATATAGATTGTATTAATGTCAGTATCAGTATTGTGTGATATTTCATTTTTAGTTTTTTTTTTTGTTTAGATTTAGATGACCTTTTTTTGTTTACATTTACCTTTGCTACCATCTAATGATCTAACTTTAAATAATTAATAATATAATAACTGTTAAATGTATCCCTTAGCAAATCTCAAAATTAATATATAAAATATTAATTTTCCATACTGTACATTCTACACTGTTAAAATGATTTGTCCAAGATGTAAATAAAACAAAGATTAATGGAGTGTGTTTTAAAAGAGAATACGACTTCAGTTTTTCAAAATTGATTCAATGTGTTACTTGTCAGTTCTTTGTAATTGTTTGTAAAATTTACAAGCAATTTCTGAGTGAAAATACCAAACAGTTCATAGTCATTACTTCAACAGTATTTTTTTCCATAGTATTCCTCAAAATATCTGTTTCTGTGTTCAGCAGAAGAAAGAAATTCATACAGAGAATCCACATTAAAACTTAATTGTTGAGTAAATGATGATTTTGGGGGTGAACTAGAATTTTAATATTGGCTATTTATAGGTTATCAGCCGGAAATGGTTCATCCCTAAATTGCATTCCAGAAAACATTTTCTATGAATGTTGTCCTGACATTCTCAGTAAGTTATAAAAATGTTATTTTATAAAAGTTAACATTCAGAATGTACCGTTTTTAAAATGTTTTAAATGTTTCTTTGGTTATATGAATGTTAGCAATAATTGCAATTGCTGCAATTGTATTTTTCCACCAAGCACCATTCTGAGGAACTGAAAACATGTAAAAAAACAAAAAACAAACAAAAAAAACATGTATGAAACTCTTTTATCTAAAGTGACCAACAGTACGTTCAGCATGTACATTTTACCAGTATTTACCAGCTAGTACCTTGCTCTACCTATAGAGCTGCAGAACCAAATATATTCATGAAAATATACAGTCTAAATAAAGATTTGATTTACATTAGAAATAAATTCCAATGAAGACAAGCAATCTTTTTTGCACAATAGATTTCAATGCCACAGATCACAATATCATCATTCCTTTCTAGATTTCTTTGTACACAGTGTACAGGAACCACTTCAGCGTTCATCGAGAAAGGCATGTTTGATATTCCTGAATTTTTATGAGTACACTGAAAAGATATGTCAGTCATGTTCTCCTGCATTTTGAGGTTTTGCATCTGTTGCTAGGACAACAAGAAGCCTTTCAATTTGCCTGTTGGCACAAACTCTTTACCCCTGACATTACGTTAACCCCTTCTTTACAGTTCAGCGCCTCTAAATTGACTTTAAACAGCTTGAGAGAAGGCGCATGGGCTTATTTATGACTCGTTAAGACTAAATGTCACATGCCATCGTGGTTAGCCACATGATTATATCATAAAACATACAGCCCAAGATCTGCATATTCTGAATTTTTATTTATTCTTGGTTTTAAGGTGGGTGATATATTGGCCAAAAACTGATAAGCTGTATCTCACACTTGCTTGTGTGTCAACACGTTGCGGCAGTAGCCAGCAGAGTGTGCTACAATCATATAGAGATATCATTGAGTTGATTGCGGCAAAAGAGGCACGCAAATGCTTTCAGAGAGCAGCGTAGTCACAACTGAGCTGCGCTAACCCTCACAAATGTCACGAAACTGTTTGGCACAGACGATGGAAAACTAGATGGAGGCTTCTGGAGGAGCATAAAGATTGCGATATAAAAGGTGATGCGGGTTAATTTGACTTTTTGCTTCTCCGTTCACCTGCAGTCATTCATATATTCTTTTGAAATGGTAATAAAATAATCAAAGAGCTGGAAAACTTCAGGACACAGTCTCGTTTCCTGACAGTATTCGGTGTGCATATAATGCATCTGGCTGATTGAAAGACAGATCTCGGGTTCCCCACCTCGGTCTCCTCCCACCGCGCTCCTGTCTTTGAGCAGACCACCACCCTTCCTCAAATCTTCATCAATCTGCCTCATTCCTGATGAGATTAGAGCCAAACTTTGATCTCTCCCCTCCTGAGGTTTCAGCCTCACTTTGATGTGTTCCCTTCTTGTTAACGACAGAGCCGATAGTAGATGACAGAATCCCTTCTGGGTGAGAGAAAGAGATTGAACGGCATGGAGGAGGGAAGTAAAAGTATACTGTAGGAGCCGGGGTGGAGTGGACATGGATGAGGGATGCTCTCTGGCTTGGAATAAAGGAAGAGAACAGGACAGGTTGTCAGAGTAGATTGATAGGTGCTCCTCTGCTCTCTTTGAGCCTCCACCTCGCCAACCCCCCCGTTACCCCAGGCTCCGGAGCCCTGCCT
>NW_015552660.1:88233-116207 GCF_001515605.1 Sinocyclocheilus anshuiensis
CCCGTTACCCCAGGCTCCGTAGCCCTGTCTGTGCATTGAGCTGTTGTGGAGATGAGAGATTGGTGCCCTCATTTATTTCCTCTACTATAGGAGATGTTTTAAGTGGTCCTCGGGGTAATAGAGAGAGAGAGGACTTTTTCCTCATTCCCTTCTTCTGCTCTTACGGGCCCATTGCAGCGATGCACTGGGAGAGGAGCGGGTTTATTAAGCTATCCGTTACCAGTATCCGACCTCAAATTGAATTCAATGATGGCAGGCGAGGATGTAAATAAAATTCTGGCAATGATGTGTACGTTTATATGGAAGGGAGTGAATTGTAGGTGGTGATGACGGGGTGGTAGTCGACAAATGCATGTCTTTTGAAATAGCATAATTAAGTCACTCAGATATCTTCATTGTATTGTAGCATTGTAAAAATCAGGCTGCTATTAATATCAATATGCACATTGTGTATTACTGTAACAAACATTTTGTATTTGTTTTTACATTACAAACTAATAGCAATAATAATATATTACTTTTGAAAGCACTTATGGTGTTGAGCAGTGCCCTTACGAAAATTAAACCATGGTTTTGCTACACTGACTGTAGTTTAACCATTGTATTTGTAGTGAAACTGTGGTTATACAAATGTGATGTCATAAAACCAGTCAAACCAGTCATATATTTGTAGCAATAGCCAAAAATACATTGTATGGGTCAAAATTATCGATTTTTCTTTTATGCCAAAAATCATTAGGATATTAAGTAAAGATCATGTTCCATGAAGATATTTTGTAAATTTCTTACCGTAAATATATACATATAAAAAAATATATTTTTGATTAGTAATATGCATTGCTAAGAACTTAATTTGGATGACTTTAAAGGCAATTTTCTCAATATTTTTTATTTTTTTTTGCACCCTCTGATTCCAGATTTTCAAATAGTTGTATCTTGGCCAAATATTGTCCTATCCTAACATGACACATCAATGGAAAGTTTATTTATTCAGCTTTCAGATGATGTATAAATCTCAATTTTAAAAAAATTGACCGTGGTTTTGTGGTCCAGGGTCACAAATGGTAATCAAAATGCCAAAAACATGGTTACTACACTGTTATTACAAAAAAAACCATGGTTAATATTCGTAAGGGTGACTCCTTAACCTTTTCGAGTGAAATATAGGGAAAAGTAAGCTTTTCTAGTCATATTTTTAGGTTGAGTACAGGTAGTCTTATAGTAAACAATAAAATGAGAATACACATGACTTTGAAGTATACAGATAAAGAGGGAATACTCTGTGTTTTTGCTTTCTTTGTGGCGGCTATATTGGCATGGAAATTGCAGTTCAGTGAGTATGTGTTGATTCAGTAGCTGAACTCACCGTGATTTGGTGTTTCAGATCGGTAAATCCCCACCCACCATGTGAGTAATTTGGTGAGTCTTTGATTCAATGTTCATTCCATGTTGATTCACTAGCTGCTCTGATTGATTCAGAGAGCTCCCTCAAAGAAGGATTTGTCAGAAAAATTAAAATTGGAGTCTTTGGCTGGATCCAAATACACTTCCCTACTATACAGTATAAATAAGGGAGACAATTCACAATGTCCGAATTCAAAGTTTTGATTATACAGTAGGAGAAAAGTATTTAGATGTCTTACTTCAGGCACAATTCAGAATCTGCATCTGATGGACTCTACATCTAATGGACTTACTATTCCATGAGGGCACGAGAGAGGAATTGTGAATGGCAGTGAAGTGACACATCTGATGCTGTAGGTCACATGACAATGACAACATGACAAATATGTCCAGATTATAATCATACCACACACATTCATACTATTTAAAGTGTACTTTTGTAACAGTTGCTAAAAAAAAATAATTTTATAATAGAATAAAATAACTAAATCATAAGGCTAAAATGTGTGTGAATTGAACACTGCTTGTGCTTCTGTCAAGGAAAATGCTGTGTAGACAACAAGGTCATGATTTGTTAGAAATATGTATGCCCACCTACAGATTTGTTAAAGTTGCAGTCCGTAAGTTTTGCCTCTTTGTCGCCATCTCTGTTTGAAAACCTGGAATTGCAGCTGTGTGCGGAATTATCTAGTTTGCGTGGGTTGTGAGTTGGCACAGCTCCAGCGCGGATTAATCTAATGTTCTGAAGAGTATGTGTGGCAGTCAGTCACCGCACAGGTGTGGATATTTACTGTACTTCGCAATCACAGATTCTAGCCTACGTCTTGGAATATGACCCAAATAAGAATTTTCACCGTATATTGCCATCTGATGTTTACTTGTTTGTACTCGTAAAAGAATACTTAAAAGGCTTTTTTGTAATACCATTTTTACTTAGTTTTTAAATACATAACAATGCATTCATTTTAATAGGCTACTATTTAAAGCTGTAGTCCGTAAGTTTTGCCTCT
The DNA here is from genome assembly GCF_001515605.1 of Sinocyclocheilus anshuiensis. Taxonomy (NCBI): domain Eukaryota; kingdom Metazoa; phylum Chordata; class Actinopteri; order Cypriniformes; family Cyprinidae; genus Sinocyclocheilus; species Sinocyclocheilus anshuiensis. The sequence continues at coordinate 90,648 of NW_015552660.1, forward strand.
TTGTCGGCATCTCTGTTTGAAAACCTGGAATTGCAGCTGTGTGCGGAATTATCTAGCTTGCGTGGGTTGTGAGTCGGCACGGCTCCAGCGCGGATTAATCTAATTTTCTGAAGAGTATGTGTGTGGCAGTCAGTCACCGCACCGGTGTGGATATTTAGTGTACTTCGCAATCACAGATTCTAGCCTACATCTTGGAATATATGACTCAAATAAGCATATTCACCGTATATTGCCATCTGAACAAGTAAGTAACAAGTCTACAACGTTTGTTCTGACCAGCTGAGGAAAAAAGCATTACTATAAATCTCGCTACCAATGGTGATTAAATCTAAAGATTGGTTAGCTCATATCACATCAAACCGTTCAAATTATTATTATTGTTATACTTTATTCTCAAATGATTAATGTTAACATCAGCATTGGTGACTATGAGTATAGTGTGTATTAGTGTGTAGATTTCAATTTCTGCAGTATAATCTAATTGTCGTACTCTTCAAATTTCATATTAATAAATTCTTTTAACCCAAAAAGCAAATTATGCTCCCTTTGAACTGGTTGTATCCGCAGTGCCATGCGAAAACCTACCTGTACCACTCAAATTAGAAAACATTATTATAAGATGACCATTGTGAATTGGGCTAAAGTAAGGCGATGGTTTTGAACACTGGCTGGTTATGTACTTGGTCAAAGTTTGATTTCGGATAATTTTTAACCAAAAAAAGTTACGGACTGCAGCTTTAACTGATTTCGAAAACTAATATTTTCTGACATGACATAAACACCCCATCAATGTTACACTTTGCATGACTCCGAGTTTGAAAGCTGCTAGTGTTTTTATAGGCAATTTGTTTTCATACAGAAACAACAGAAGTGTTGTCAAAATCTTTTTTGAACTGCATAAATCTGATGAAAAAAGATTATTCAAATACATGAAAAATTAAATTATTTAAAGCATAATAGTATTAATAACAAAATAGTATTGTATTTCTTTATTGATTTATTTAAATTTGTATAATTGAATGAATAAAATAAAATATTAGTATTATTATTGTACATACATATCAAACTGAATTCAGAAAAAAATGCTGTCATTTTTGTCTTTAGCTGATCGCATGCCTGGTTCATGCATCATCCACATGCTGACATAAAACAAGCAGACTTGTCTGACATAAATACAACTGAACATACCACTGATATGATGCATTTTTTTTACCCATGTGTTTCGTTGGAAAGGGTGTTTCAATGTATTCCGCAACTACAGACATGGCATGTTGGTCTTTTTGATGTCTCATTGCTGACAGTTTCATGAATTGTCCTTGATTTACTGTAACTGGAGGCAGGTAAACTTGATTTAAGCCTGATTTCCCTTCAGGGCTTTTGCTGTCTTTTAACAGTACATCATCTCATCAAAAACACCTGGGATTTTATAATTTGCCCTGGATTTATGATATAGGACCACTCTGAAACAGGAAATCAGTTTTTTTCCCCTCCAGATAGCAAGGTTAACAGCACATAGAAGCAGCTGCCAGTCTGTCCAGCCTGTTTAGATGGATATACATGTTCTCCAGAGCAAAATGATCAATATAAAAATGCCAGAGCTCTTTTGTTCGTTTCTATCAGTAAATCAACAGTGAGAATGCACTTCTGGTTGCTTGCTTAAATAATCATACAAGTCCTCTAAAGTAAAGTATTTTTGTATGCGATCTAATGGCGATGTTTTATCAGGGGAGTTTTAATGTATTAGCAGACTTATTCCGTTCATTCCTTTTCTTGGCATCACAGCATGCCTAATGAGGTGTGTGTCTTTTGAGAGTTGAAAATTCAAATGTAGAGCCTAACACAATGTGCCCAAGAAAGTGGGACAGCCGTGCTTTATGGCAGCCAATTTCAATGTATTTTTTACTTATGGCCTTTCCCGATGGGATGTGATATGAAGCATATGAAGCAGACTACTTTATTAGGCTTCCTCCATGTCATTGCTGTCAAATGAAAGCATCTTTTTAAAAACTGATATATTATTAAATTTGACAAACATAGATAGAAAAAAGTAGATAATAATTTAGAGAATAGTCACCCCCCTTGAATCAATACATTTTAGTCAGCACTCATTGAACACAGAGCAAAAATGTGCTCTTTCTTCTTAAAAGCCCTTAAGACAAAGAATGGTGATCTCATTTGAAGTGATGTGGGAGGAGCCGACGGCCCCATGTCTGATAGTGTCTTAGAGCCTCTGAGAATGAGTGGTGTGGAGAAGATGAGAAAGGACACCTCTCCTCCAGACCAAAGCAGAAATGGCTGAAGTACCTTGGATGATTTAGAGGGCCCTCGATATTTGAAATAATCATGAATGAAGGTGAGAGTGGAGAATGCCAGTGATTAGATCGCTGACACTCAAAATGAACGTCTCAGGTTACGCATGTAACCATGGTTCCTTGAGGGAACGAGACGCTGCGTCGGAGGACGCTTTGGGAACGCCCTTCAGCGTGACCGGCTCTGAACCATGTGTGTAATCAGTCCAATGGATGGGCGAGACGTCACGGGCGGGGTGACGTAGCGACCAGGAAGTTTAAAAGCACGTGCGGTGAAACCGGGGTCAGTTTCTAGGAGTGAAGCAAGCGCTGGCAGAGATGCCGAAAGTATGGCCCCGAGACGCAGCGTCTCGTTCCCTCGAGGAACCATGGTTACATGCGTAACCTGAGACGTTCCTCTTCAGGAACTCGAGCTGCGTCGGAGGACGCTTTGGGAACGAGTATGCCCATGCCGCCAGACTTTCAAATCTTCGCCTAGTGTGGAAGTCTGCACAGCTAGGGCGAGAGAACAGAAGAGCCAGGAGTGGCTCGCATGTCTAAGCCATAGACAAAGGTTAGGGGCGTGGACCATCCTGCAGCGTCGCAGATGTCCTGCATCGAGACACCTGCCAACTTCACCACCTCGGGGTGAAGCATCCATTCCAGGTTTCCTCCACATGTCCAAGGTACGTAGGCATCGCCGCATGACCTTGATCATGCGAAGCAGGTTTCCCCTCGAGGAGAACTCCTTGGTCTTGAGCCACCACTGTAGGGGTCTCATGTACAGCAGGCCAAAAGGTATCACGTTGGTCTTGGCGTTTAGTCTTAACCCCAGCTCTTTCGTGTGAGCGAGAACTACATCTCGATGTCGAACTGCCATGTGCTCTGATTAAGCTAATATCAACCAATCGTCGATGTGGTTGAGTCGTGAAAGTGTGGGGTGAGAGTGCAAGGCCAAAGGAAGAGCCTAACAGTCTACTAAGGGAATCAGTCTCTCGAGACTGACCTCTGGTGTAACCAGAGCGGCAGACCGGCAGGGGACCACTGTACTAGCTGCTCTAGAGACGTCCGTGGAGGTCGCGAGCCTCTTAGCACCGATACGTTTCCGGGCGGTAACTGAGAGAGTGCTCGCCGGAGACCGCTGCGCCCTGGAACACCGGCAGGGTTGGCAGACTGATCTCCTGAAGGCACTGAGGAGACTGGCCTCTGGTGCGCCTAGAGCAGCTAGCTCGGTGCCCTGAAGCGGCGGACTGGCAGGGGGCGACCGTACTAGCTGCTCTAGATAACTGAGAGAAGCACTCGCCGGAGACTGCTGCACCCTGGAACACCGGCAGGGTTGGCAGACCGATCTACTGAGGGCACTGAGGAGAGACGGCCACCGTGTAATGCGGTGTACACCGCTCTTCCCCAGAGGGAGCTGGCCCTCAAAAAGTCCTAGGTCTTAGGCGTCAGGACGTTTACGACGAAGACTATCCTGCGAGAATGGCGGTCCGCAGAACCGCCTTCTGCTAGAAGCCTTCGGCCTGGGAGCGCCACTCTGACTCTAGACTCTGCGGAGTACAAGAAGTGAGACCCCCAGAATGAGGGGCTGGAATACTGTAGGTTGGGACTGCTCCCGCCCACCAATCGCAAGATCACAGGCACGGACACACTCCTCGGAGCGTGCCCAGCGAGAGCGGAGCGCTTAACAGCGGGAAAAGCACAATCCGCCTCCCGAGAGCCGACTGCGCGAGCTCCGCTCCCCATTAATGCTGCTCATTATAATATCAGGCATAATATGCTTGTGTAGGGCCGGCACCGCGAGAAATGCTAGTGAAGGCTCTCTCCTCAAAGAGAGCCCTCTGAGAGCGAAGCAAGGCAGTAACAAACGCTACCAAAATGGGCCGTCAGCTCCTTTTTTTTCGAGAGCTGACTCTGCGTGCTTGCTCCCAAGCAGACAACAAACAAACTGTGTGTATCCCCACCCGTAAAGTAACGCAGGCAGGGAGGAACACACAGCCTGAATGCTGCCTGCCCTCGCCTTAGGTGTCTGGTTTTGTCTTGAGATTTCGTGATAGACAACACTAAATAAGACTCACAAACAGATATCAGACTGACACACACACAGAGCGCTTGCTGAATGACAGAATGCTGACGCCGGTTTCACCGCACGTGCTTTTAAGCTTCCTGGTCCTTAAGCTCCGTGACGTCTCGCCCATCCATTGGACTGATTACACACGTGGTTCAGAGCCGGTCACACTGAAGGGCGTTCCCAAAAACGTCCTCCGACACAGCTCGAGTTCCTGAAGAGGAACCGTAGATCTAAATGTAAGAAAGTAGAACTGGCTGAAATGTTAAGTTTTTGTATAGTTTTACCAGTACCATAGTGGTCCAAATTTCAGCTTGGGTTGTTCGGTTTTGAAAAGTTTAAGTGTTAGCACCAGGTCAATTTGCCCTTTTTTTGAATGAATGAATGAATGAATGAAACAGATAAATTAAAAATTTGGAGGGCCCTCTTTAGGTATCTTGCCCTGGAGTGATTATTAATATCATTATTTATAGTGAGTGATTTCTAATTGTTAAATTGTTGATGTGAGAATATTTAACAAAATGCTTTTAAACAACACCAAAAAATGTAGCAGCATTTAAAATTTTACTTTATAAATCGTACAAAAGATAGATAGTTAAATACAAATAGCTGCATCCACTCCTCCGTTATTGCACAGTGATGCATCTATTGCAGGTAACAAACACTTTTAAGCCATTAAATTAATCATTACATACAAATATGACTCTAAAATTAGTAGAAAATCAATAAAAATGCTTTTCTGAGAGCAATTCTCCAGAGCACAAATGTGCTACATGGTGCATTGTGCCAGAAAATGACTACAAGGATGTACTGTGACCAAGAAGAGTTTTTACTGGTTCATTCTGCTTCATTATCAACCATTCTATTGCCATTTTATATGCATCATGCGGTTGCAAAGTGAAGAAAATTGGTTTGTTATTGGTTTGTTAAAAACATAGATCCTATAGATCTATCAAGGACTCAATCTCGCTTCAGATCCACACGAAGAACTGTAGTTGTTGTATCAAGGCATCTCTTTTTCAGTAAACTGCATTATTTCTATCTCAAGGGCAGAGATGATTGACAATACCCACATAGTAGATTATTTAATTTTCTCTGTGATATAAGGTCTTCACAATATGTTTAGACTCGACAGATGCGCTCGTGTCGTTCTTCGTTCGCAACAAGGATTATTAATAGGTAACTGGACTGGTTAAGTGAGGCCCTTGAGCTCAATCAATGAAGTGCTTGAGAAGGAAGATACGCAAGAAGACCTAATGGCCACTTGTGATCGAACATGAAAGGACTAGCACTCCACATGAAAAGGTCTGTAGTCCTGTTTGAACTTGTGCAATTTTTATGTCTCCCATTTCCGAGAAAAAAGCCTGTTTAGTACACAGGAGTTTTAAACTTGGTAAAGCTAAGTGCATCTAAGACGAAAATGGAACCATTTTCATATTGCCATGTGTTAGCAACTAAAGTGGATTCAGTGACATCTGGGCGATCGAACTGAGAACGCAAATACACTTACATTTGAAAAAAAGCCCTAAAATAGACTAAAACTAAAAGTTCAGTTAAAAGGGCCAAAACAAACATTTCAGAGGGCAGGAATATTTTAAAGAAAAGGTTCCTACTAATGGACTTTGCTTTTAGATGCCCCCATCGGAATGTGGGTCCAATCTTGTGGACACGAGGGAGATTCCACACCACCGTATGTCTTCTAAGTAGTCTGTGATCTGTACTCATCCCTTTTTTCCTGTCCATTGAATTATAGATATGGGCATCATCTATGCTGGATCCGAGTGACCTCAAAGTCCAAAGCCTCTGTGGGGTTGTTCAGCTGAGAGGGCCGAGAAGTGGAAATCACATTCTACAGGCAATGCTGGAGCACATGAATTATTCTGATCATTTTAGGGGCAGGAAAATGAATACTGAGGGTGAAATGAAATGTAGAGAAGTGGATGAGATGCGGCAGACCCGATGATCTTTAATTTCTTCTCCTCCGGACCCCCCCACCCCCCATCCGAGTAAACATAAAGTCATAGACTTGGCAGATGGAGGCATATTAGAAAATCTCAATATGACAACAGCTTCACATTTCCGCCGATAATCCACCATCTGATGACAAAGCAATAGCCGTGCTTTTTGGAGGCAGGTAAGCGCTAAGCTGTGGGAAAATGGAAACTTGGGGTAAAAATTTTATGCCGCCTTTGCTTTCGCGAATTGGTCCGTGATGACGGACATTGTCCTTCCTTCCACTGGTGTGCGGTAAATGCTACATTTTCCGGCCCATTGGAGAGAGATGTTAGCACCTCAGATGTGCATTGTTTTGAAGCGAACCTTTGTGTCCTTTCTAGCAGGAAACAGTGTTTGCCTAATGTGGCTGCAAAGGTTCAGAAGTTCAAAAGAAAAGCGCTACGACTCCTTCCGCGCATATACGGGGGGTGTCCTTACAGATTTGGATCCTCTGTGCATGGCTTCACATTCACTACAGACATGAAAAACTAGACATGAAACCCGGTGGGAGATTGCTACTTGGTGCCTTACAGGTTTGATATTTCAAGCTCTAATGAATTTTTGCTGGCCTTTTTGACATCGGCTGTCTTCCAGACCACTCACTCTTCAACACGCTGTGTTGTTCTGATGGGCAGACAGTGATTACCAAATACCTGTGATGTACCCAGATAAGCAGGGTGAAAGGACAAAAACTGAAGGCTCTGTGAATTGCCTAATGCCACAGTATTGTCTGGTACTAGGACTTTTGGTTTGCAAATCACAGTGATAGATGAAGTACACAAAAAGTACAGATAACCGGCCTCCAGTAAACGTATATCTGTAGAAAAACAGATACTGTTATCCGTTACCAGTACATTTTCTGTTAAGTTTACAGTCATTTCCCTCAACCTTAAAACACAACACGGTGCAATACATAATTCAAAATATGAGTAAATAAAAATCAACAACAACAACATATGGAAATTCTGTCATAGTACAGTATTTTTATGGACTTTATTTAGAGTGCACTGCTCAAAATACCAACACAGTTTCATGGCAATTCTTAATGTCTTAGCGTTTTGGTCGAACTGGTGGCTAATTCGACCTCATTCATCAGAATTTCTCAAACCACATTGACGGTTATGTTTAGGGGTGGACCTTCATGTGTATTTTTTTTTTTTTAAGAAATCGAATGTATTTGTACGATTCACATCGTAACAATTCACACGAAATTGCCTCCTCATTAAATTAAATAGGGTTTCCTGTGAGATTGGGTTGCAAAATACCTAAGGAGATAGGGGTCTAATGTCATAGACACACACACACATAGGACAGAGCTTAAATGAATTTTATCTCAGTCTGACATTGTTATGATTTTTTTTTATAAATTAATGGAAAAATTACTAGAAAACTACTGTAGTTGTCAACATTCAAGAATTTCAAGCTATGAACCAAGTTGTTTCCCCTTAACAGCAGATTTAGTTCACATATAACTTAGTCATGTCACAGCCAAAATATGATTTTCATTTACAACAAACATTACTTAAGTTCAGCATTAGTGTCTTTTTGTACCATCAGTCAAATCCTCTGCACCCTCAAGTTAGAATGTTTAACTAGAGACTCGCTTCATGCAGATCGCTGAATCAGTTGTTGATTCGAGAACAGATGCAATTGGATCAGTTCGCAAATGAATCCTTTACTGCAATTTGTGAACCAATTTAATAGATAAGTCTAAAAGAATCAACTCACATGAGTGATTTGTTCATGACTCAGACATTGCTATCCTGCCGTGGAGCTTTAGTTCAAAAGAACAAGGAATGTAGTCAAAATGAGTAAAAAGTAAGATATTACGTTTTGGAATGAAGTTTTCCAAAGTGAAAATGCTGTAATAAAGGAAACGATATCAGCAAAAGGCACTTAAATAAAATGACTTCATCCACCACTGGCAATTCATAGCCTAAATGCCATGCAACACCTGTCATATTTTCATAATACATTTTCTAAATGGGTTAATTTGTACCAATTCATCAGTCACATACAGTTTCTTGTAATTTTTCCCACTAGCTTTTAATTTAGTCAGTTTTATGTAAAAAAAAAAAAAAAAAAAGGATACTGTGGGTGATAAAGATCATGTTGCATTAATGCTGACAAGATTTTTTGCTTCAGAGACTCAAAGGAGTTTTTTTTAATCAGTGTAGGCCTATATTTGACTGAGAAGTTCAGAAAGTTTGGACACTTTTGAAACACGAGATGTATTGGACTCTGAGATAAGAGATTTCCCATCAGTACCATTCCAAGAAAAGCGCAAGAGTCCATATTAATTAGAATAATCCATCAAAAGCGCTCACTGTATCGGAGTCTAATGATGGCTACATAAAGTTTTAACAGTCACTGTTGCTTAAACTGTTGAACGATGGTGTACGTATCACTAAACATGCTGTTCGGGAGATTATTTTGAGCCATAGCTAAATGTCTTTTGTATGGCAAATAAACAGCCTATTGCTTGTTAAATGAGTCAGAACTACAACAAGTAACCAAAATGAGTGTAGAAGTGATTGGGACTCATTCGGTGAATGACTGGAAAATAGGCCATGACACGACGCATTCAAAACAACATCAGGAGCTCTTAGATAATGCAGACAACAGACCTTTCAGTGCACTTCACAACATTTGCAGCTTGACAGATTGAATATAAACATCATTTTTGGCACAAAAGAAAGCGGGAATGGTGCTTTAGAACTCTCTGGAATAAAGTTAAATCCGAAAAATTTTACATGGTTTTGTGAATAACAATGAAAACTTCGCCTGTCAGCGATGATGATGATGGCAACGGCACCCCATGAAAGCGTTGGGTAGAAAGAGAAGGAAATCAAAGCACAAGATGAGGTAGATTGGTGTTTAGCATTTCCCCTAACATGACATGCCCATTAAAGATTAAGGCTAAAGAGACAGGCGAGGCTAATGGGAAGCGACGCAGCGTTTTAAGCCTCGGCCATGATGAGTTACAACCCTCAGCAGCCGCACTGCTGCGGTGACATGTTGACTGCCCTTGATTCAGCCGGCTCCTTCTCAGAGTCGGCCGGGAGAGCGACGGATCCCCAGCGTACATCCAGCGCCGGCCTCAAGCACAGCTAACCTTTAGTCGGCTTAACGTTACAGAGATTAAAACACACTTGAGTGTACTTTTTTCTTCTGCTTTGTGCCACCCTTGCTTTCATTACTGCGTAGTTCATGTAATCGTGTCTTTGGGCTTATCCTACGATTACCAGCTGTATTTGATTCGAGATATAAGCTTGTAATGAACTCAAGTCAAGAGGGAGTTTGCAACATTTTAGTGCAGCAGAACTTCATGTCTTATGCATATCAGGTAAAAGCTGTTTAAGTTTTGCTCAGGCTCTTTCATTATACGAAAAATCCGCACCTGATGAATGAGCACGTATTGTTAAACAAAGTTCACCCATTCCCTGCTGGAAAAACTAGCTGAAACCGGTTGGCTGGTTTTAGCTGATCTTCCAGCCTGGTCATAGCTGGTTTGCAGGCTGGTTCTACAAGGGTTTTGACTACTCCTTTAGCCTACTTCCAGCTTAAACCAGCTAAGACCAGCCAACTAGTGCAGGCTCGTTTAAGTTTTTTTCTTCTCCAGAAGTAAATAATTATCGATTCACCTTCATGTCATTCAAACTCATAAACTTGTTATTGTTACTGATCACAAAACAAGAATATTCACATAGATTTTTTTTTTTCATACAATACAGTTCACTGCAACCACAGTCAAATGAGCTTCAAGAAGAAGAAGAGGAAGAAATATTAACTGACATTTGGGTCTGTTTTTCTTAGAAGCTATAGCTTAAAACAGATTAGAATATAGCTTTTATGGTCCATTAAATACAAATAAAATTGATAAAATCCTTACTTTGTAATTAAATATAAAATCACAGCAGGGTAAACATAGAAATATTCCCCTCATCTTTTTTTTTTTTTTTCATAGACAACAAAGAAAATCTTTTGTGTGTGTGTGTGCAAATGCAACTGCATATGGGTTTGAATTTTTTTATTTATTTATTTGATAATGAGCTATTCATTTAAAATAACAATACTTTATATGGTTTTCAAATGTATCCATTTGTCTGCTTTTTCAATATTGAAAGAGAGTTGGACTTGTAACCCGAAGGTTGTGGGTTCGAGTCTCAGGTCCGGCAGGGATTGTAGGTGGGTGGAGTGAATAACCAGTGCTCTCTCCACCCTCAATACCATGACTGAGATGAGACCCTTGAGCAAGGCACTGAACCCCCAACTGCTCCCCGGGTGCCGTAGCGTTGGCTGCCCACTGTTCCGTGTGTGCGTTCACTACTGTGTGTGTGCACTTGGATGGGTTAAAGGGGTCATATGATGTTGCTAAAAAGAGCATTATTTTGTGTATTTGGTGTAATGAAATGTGTTTATGCAGTTTAAGGTACAAAAACACTTTATTTTCCACATACTGTACATTATTGTTTCTCCTCTATGCCACGGTATGGGACACCATACTTGGCCACACGTCACTTTCACTTTCAAAAGCACTTCTGCTGGAGCACAATTTTTCCATCTTCTTTCCAATACATGCATACTGACCCTTCTAAATGAGATTAGTGCACCTGAATCCTGGAGTGCTGCTTTATATTTAAGCCCTTAATGGCCTTGTACAGACACACAGAAAGACCAGATGAGACTAGTGTCTAAGTACATATTTGCAGAGAGCGCTGGGTGGCAGGGTGATTGAGTTAACATGGGCATTGTTTGAAATGTCACCATCTGCCTGACAACTGCTGATCCCCAAACAATTTAAAATGAATACTGTTTCCTCTCCCTCCAAATCCAGTGGCGAGCTTTGAGATCTTCATTATAGATTGGCCTAATGAGCTGACGATCTGGGACAGACACTGGAAATTTTTGATAACGATCATGACATTTGGCCTCTAAGAATCATGTTAAAGTCATGCACATATAATGGGGCGTTCACAGGAAGTAATACTATTAGACACATCCTATCGTATATGTAGGACATATATTTCTGATAAAATAAAATACAAAGATAAATTCTAAATATATATTTTTGTGTTCAGAAGTAACAATAACAGCTTATATTTATATATGCTAGGTATGTTTATATATATATATTTTATATTTTATACTTTTTTCGTATTTTTACAGACATACATATCTAAAACATATTTCATATATAAAATATGATTACATTTAAATAAATATTAAATACATTTATTTAAGGTTCTATGATTGAACTTATCTTTGCTCACAAAATGGGCAACAGCCCAACAGTCATTTGCAAAATAAATAAATAAATAAATACAAATTGCTTCTGATAAGACAAAAGCTTAACGTAATGCATTTATAAGTGTTTCTGGGCATGCAAAGAATTGCTCAGGTTTTCTGTAAAAGAGAACATTTATTTTAATGAAAGTTTGATTCCATTTGCACATCATCAAATGAACTGCAACCAGCTCACATTTACAGTTTAACACTTTGAAAACACAGAAACAATAATACTGAATGTACATATTTCAAGAATATTTAGTCATCATTGTGGTATATAAATATTTGGTACAAAATTTCACAAGATATAAAGCAAAGTAGAACATGGACATAATCTACTCTCCCAAGCCACTGGTACAAAGCACTGTTCATTAAACCAAGTTTTTACAGCATGAGTTACCATCTTTTTCTTCATTTTGTCTTTTTTACAGCATATCAATGACAAAGAATGGAATTTCTGCTTCTAAAACACAAATATTTACCTGCTGGAGCGCCGTTCAGAGCTGACTCACCCCCTCCTAACTGAAGAGGTGAAAGCAATCTCAGGCTCATTTTGTAGTTTGAAGAGAGGGCGCAATCATTGCGGAGTGATTTACTTTACGATTTGACTCACACCTCAATACAACACTGTTGTGGTTAACATTCAGCCGAGGAATAAATCAGTTGAGCTTTTATTACTTCCCTGGTTATTTGACTCTCGCTATTAAAAGCAGAAGGTTGTCAGAGGAAAGGTGAGAATTGCAGCTTTAAACTTTGATTAATCAACAATTTTGGTTTCGATCTGTTGGTCCACGAAGCTGTAATTCTATGTATGGATATTAACGTTTCATTCTCTTTCGGCTGGTTTGACTCTTTTGTGGTTCATGTCAAGGTCTCATCCGAATGAATAGACACAGAGGAAAAAAACACACACGCATACAGTGATTAAAGGTAATAGTATGGAATGTAAATTTTGCAGCACGTCATTAAGGGACCGTGTGAAAGTCTGAAAGTCATATTAAGCAGTTCTGAGTTCAACCAAACGTTTGTCAGACTGCTAAAGGAAGCAAAACACATTTAGGTCCAATGACATAGCAGATAATTGTAAGCTTCTGGCTTTTTTTTCTTTTCATGTGGATGATGAAAACCAGTGCCAACCGTAAAACATCTTCTGACCCATTTTCTAGATGGGCTTCATACAATCCGTCTTGATTCGGGTTACAGGACAACACATCTTTTCTTGAGTGCGTAAGAAGATTAGTAAAATTATGCAAATGGTTAATAGTAAGGTTTGAAAATTCCTCCCAGTTATTAGACAACTCCTATGATGTTGAGCGGTTTGATTCTGAGCTGCCCGCTACACGTTGAGGTCTGATGGTGAATTCATAGGCTCGAGTTTGGCGGTGGTTTCATTATTTTCATAAAGTCCTCGGCCTTGGCCTTTTTTTAGTCAATGACCTGCTCGAGTGTCACTTCAAGTGTTTCACAGGCTCACAGTCAACTGATAAACTGCTCTTTGCAGCAGGATTTGAAGAGCGCTTCTGCATTAAATGCTTGGATTTTCAAAAGAACGTTTTCAGCGATGGTTACGGATATGAAAAACTGCAGACATCTCCAGAGCAATCTGGGATTATGCAGGAAGATGTCACCACAGATGATCTTTCTGATGAGAAGTCGGCATACGGATACGTCCTCCTCGCCAGAGCATGAAATTCGTCAGCCAATCAGGACAGAGCAACCGGCTGTCTGATTGTAGGACAAAGAGAAGGATAAAGGGCACTTTGTAAAAGAAATTAGGATGCCTCATTCTGCCACTCCAGCCTTCATGTAGAGGCAGATCAGCAAATGAGTCTCACTCCACAGTCTGTCCGTTAGGAGTCCCAGTCGCTGTCCTCGCCGCCGTACATGTCTGCTAGCTTCCTGAAGCGTGGTCCCCACTCGCTGAGGTAGTTATAGTCCTGCTCCCCTTCTGAGGACACGGACCCCAGCGAACTGAGTGACTCGGCCACCGATCCGTTACCTTCATACGCGTAGGTGGCCAGCGAGTCGTAAGGAGGAGCCGTGGGGTTGCCATCGTTTTCTTGCACGCGCTGGTTGATAAAGTCCCGCACATCTGCGTTCTCACGGGACGGCACCAAGGTTCTGCGAAGTGGCGGCGGAGGGTAGAGCGACTCGGAGGGTAAGATGTCCCGCCGCAGTTTGCTCTCCTCCATTACTTCCGGATGCCGAAGCGCTCCGATGTCAAAGGCCTGAGTGTCCTCCTCGCCGCCGCCCTCGTCATTGTAGCTGACCACATTGTCCCTCACGTCCTCCTTGGAGATGATCAGAGGCTCTTTCTTCTTCTGACGTTTCATGGCAGCAAACAGCACCACGATCACTACAGAATGAGAGATGGAAAAATGCAATTATTATAATTATTATTGATGCACCAGAATGAAAAACCCTTGCAAATATTATTTATACTCATACATGTATATACAGGTTTGGTGTCAGTAAGTTTTTATTTTTAATTTAGCAAGGATACATATAAATTGATCAAAAGTGACAGTACATTTATAATGTCACAAAATATTCAAATAAATGCAATTCTGAACTTTCTATTTATCAATGAATTATGACAAAAAGTATCAAAGTTTCCACAAAAATATTAAGCAGCACAACTGTTTTCAACATTGATAATAATAAATGTTTCTTGAGAAGTAAATCAGCTAATATTGGAAATATTTCTGAAGGATCATGTGACACTAAAACCCAGAGTAATGGCTGCTGAAAATTCAGCTTTGCCATCACAGGAATAAATTATTTACATTTGAAAATATATTATTTTATTTTAATTGCATTCAAAATAAAAGTTTTTTTTTATTCACTGATGCTCCAGAAGGAAACACGATGCATTAAGAGGAACTTTTGAACAGGATGAAGATGTCAACATTTTTCTTATTTTGTTGAAATATCATTTTTTTTTCCCATTTAGTACTGCCCTTCGGAAGCAACAGAAGATACTTGCATGTTTCCCGGAAGACAAATTAAGTACAATTGACCTTGATCTTCAAATGTAAAAAGTGCTCTTAATGCATCGTGTTTCCTTCTGGAGCATCAGTGAATGGTTGAACCTTTTTTAATAGTTGTGTTTGAGTCCCTCAGTTGTCCTCAGTGTGAAAAGATGGATCTCAAAATCATACTGTCACTGCTGGAAAGGGTTCAAATATGCTAAAGATGGTGGAAAACCATCACAAAACAAACAAACAAAAAAAAACAGTCATAGATCATCCAGGTAACCACACACAGTATTAAGAACCAAGGGTTCCCAAACCTTTGAAGGGGGTCATTTTAATCATTTCAGCTATTTTTTTTGTCTTGTGGACTATATGTAAACATCTTTTATGTAAAATATCTTACTCAAGACAGTACTAAATAAAAAAATGATATGCATTTTGTATGATCTCTCTTATTCTGTTAAAATTATTCACATTTTCACAGATTCTGCAAGAAGTTCCCAAACTTTCGCATGCCACTGTGTATATATATATATATATATATATATATAAACATTTTAGAATTTTAGGTGTATTTATTCAATATACAATTTAAACTGTTTATTATATTGCAGTTAAAATGCATAGTATAAATAATTTAATACAGACAGTTTTGCTTGAAAAAAAAACAAAAAAACACTCTAACTTCACAGATTCTGCAAGAAGTTCCCAAACTTTCGCATGCCACTGTGTATATATATATATATATATATATATATATATGTAAGATAAAATACAATTAGCAACTCAATGCTGCTAAATAGCGTTAGCTAAAACCACCCGCAGAAAGCAGGTGGTAAACGAAATGTCATTTGCTACTGATCATTATAGCAGATATTCATCAAATGATGAATAAGAGCATTATAAACAGCCATATGTTTAGATGTGCGGTGTAGTTAAGTACGCTTTTGGCATTTTGAAGAAGTGATTCAGACAGCGTGTGCAACCACACTTTCAGTGGGCCACAATTCGTTTTTAGTAACCCCCCAGTGCCATTTGGTTGCTTTTATCAGTGAACTTTCACTGTAGTGGAGCAGGAATTGTTTTATACATGATGCATGCTTTCACCCTGTGGGTGACACCTAATGTAGGCGTCAGGTCGTTAAGAGAGCCACTGCGTGCAGTTCACAGGTGAGATCTAGCTGATGTTAACAGTTAGCAGAACTCAAATAAGCAAGCTTTCCTACAGCAATTCAAATGCATCGTCAAAAAAAAAAAAATAAATAAATCCACAGTAAATCGATCAATTACAGAAGCATGTTAGTTGTATGAAGACACAAGTGCTTCAATTAAAATCAAATCTAAAACTGAAATGTGATATTCCTTTTTTTGTTGAATGAAATCAAGGATGGATTGAGTTTAATTTAAATTTAGCTCTTGTTACCCAGTTTCCTGAATAAATAACCAACAAGTGAGTTTTATCAGTTCAGCCATCTGAGCATGTCAGAAATAGTTTTTCTTTATTTTCCTTTTTTCCCTCCATAATTGCAAATTATTTTACATGCAGATCAGGCGTACACACTTCAGACCAATGGAATTGTAATTAATCACATGGCAGCACAGACAAAAGCGCTAACTGACAGGAAGACAGGTGGGAAAATGAACTGAAAAGTCCCACTAACAAAGGGCTTGAAAGATGAACAGTCGGATTCACAGCAGACAGACAGATGGAGGAAGCGGCCATCAGACAGATGGACGTAGGAAAAGTGATCTGATTGTTAAAGTCAAAAGAGAGAACTGAAGGCTACTTACAGAGCAGGATGAGGATGCAGAGCAGGATGGCCACCAGCGCCCCCGTGCTGAGCCCCGCAGCGCTGCTCAGAGCCTCGGCGTTGCACATCTCCATGTTGCCGTCTCGGTCGCACGTACAAACCCGAATTGTGAGCGTGCCCGTGCTGCTCTGCATGGGAATGTGTCCGTCTGAGATCACCACAGCCACTAGATGGGTGCTCTTGTGCATTCGGCCAAATCCGGTGCGTCGTGTTAAGATCCCAGCTGTGTTATCTGCAGAGAGTTGAGCATTTAGTTTATTAAGAAACGAAAGTTCTGGCCTCTCTGCAGACCGCAGCGGGCCCAGACTGACCTAAAGTTATGGCTACTGCAGAACGAGCTGCCTCAGTTTAAACAGCTAGACTTGGAGAGGCCATGTGTCTTAAAGATTTCTCCCATTTGATTGGTCTGTGTTGTCATGAAGAGAGACAGTGAGCTAGTTAGAAGGCCAGACAATGTGAGAGGGCACCCACCTCCATTATCTCGGACTGAAAAGTTTGCTCGCACTGAGCTCTCTGGTGCTAAAGAGAACAAGAAGCGATGTCCACCGACCGGGTCATCTGGATCCACTGCGCTTATCGTCTGGATTTTCTGTGGCAAAGAAGCAAATGATGACAATCACATATTTAACAAAGTCCATAGAACAAACATTACAAATGGTATTTGGTCTGGTTTTATGTCATGTCCCCATCATAAATATATAATTGTATATTATATTATATTATATTATATTACAGGCAAAACATTGTTTTTTATGCATTGGCCTTTTTGATTTCAAGTGTTTCTTTTTCTTCAGAGTCATGTCCCCATCATAAATATATAATTGTATATTATATTATATTATATTACAGGCAAAACATTGTTTTTTATGCATTGGCCTTTTTGATTTCAAGTGTTTCTTTTTCTTCAGACTAGTGGAATAAAAAAACATCAAAAATACACTTTTAATGTTTCTTTCATTGCACTTTATCTTTCGATTGTAATAAATACACTGTATTTAAAAGCCATTTTTCTTAAAATTACATGTTTTATTCCTGCACTGAGCCAGAACTCTCCATTTCAGTAGCACTGACATACAACAAACTTTATCTACATTCTTTTTACAGTGGGATTGATCATATATCGTGCAGGATTTTATAAAACATTTTATTCATTTTTTTTTTCAGATTTATGGAATTATATCTCAAATCTGCTCTGTACATTTGACTCTAATATGTCAACAAACTGAAACAAGAATTTTGAAACTGGCTTTATCCAATGTTCAGATGTTTATTTTAGAAATATATGCAAATTAATGCTTATTTAACTAGGTAATGCCTAATTTGCATATTTAAACAACAATTAAAAAAAACTTAGAATTTTTTTTTGCAGTTCTTAATGTAATAACCATACTTCTACTGGGGAAGTATGGTTTATTATTTGTTAATTTATATTTATACATTATTTTTTTTCTCTATTAATCTATTCACCTGGGGTGTCTTGCCTTAAAGATAAAAATCATAGTTTTTATTAGCACTTTTATCCATTTAACTAATCTAGTTTATTTAACTAAAAGACAATTTTGCTATTTATGTCAACTTCTAATATCAAAAACATACATTTTTTTCTAATGTAGCCGACATTTTTTATTATTTTTTTCTAATAAAAATGTTTCAAACAAAATATTTTCAACATCTTTCTAGAGATATTGTGTTAATTAGCAATGATAGATGTTTTTTTTCAGTTTCAATTTCCACCAGTTTTTTTTTAGTCTTCTTCTAACTCCTTTTAGTTAAATTTTGCTCTGCATTTCCTTCCAGTTAGGTCTCCAGTTAATTCTCAAATTTTGTGATAAATACCATTTAAATGCATTGACCAGAGAGCTTGACCAGCACATATAGGTCTGCACATACCACACATTACTTGCATATTTTGTTCATTTTTATTTAAGGTACACAGCTGGAAATGTACTGCATACGGTACTGCATGACCCATTCACAATGTCAATCTTTCATTTTTTCTAATAAAAATGTTTCAAACTAAATATTTTCAACATCTTTCTAGAGATATTGTGTTAATTAGCAATGATAGATTTTTTTTTTCAGTTTCAATTTCCACCAGTTTTTTTTTAGTCTTCTTCTAACTCCTTTTAGTTAAATTTTGCTCTGCATTTCCTTCCAGTTAGGTCTCCAGTTAATTCTCAAATTTTGTGATAAATACCATTTAAATGCATTGACCAGAGAGCTTGACCAGCACATATAGGTCTGCACATACCACACATTACTTGCATATTTTGTTCATTTTTATTTAAGGTACACAGCTGGAAATGTACTGCATACGGTACTGCATGACCCATTCACAATGTCAATCTTTCAGACCTTACAAGTGTTTACATGTAAACACTATAAGCATGTTTACAGCGAGGAAAGATGTTGGCTCAGTGATAGAGGCTCATGGTTATCTTTAGTTGTCACCAAGGTCAATTTTAGTTTAAATGCATCTCTCAAGGGTGCACTGGCAACACGCTGTGACAAAAATGTAATCATGCATTGTGTGCTTGGTGTTTTTTCTCTACCAGGCTTACGTACTGGCCAGATTTCTTGTGTTGCTGGCTGGCTTCCCTTTCCTCTGGGCTTTACTGCAGTCTGGTAGAATATAACTGCCGAACAGAACCAAACTCCCAGCCTTATCTCACACTGCCGTCGCTTAAATATAACTAATAAACATCATAATAATTACTAATTGTTTAGTTTCATCATGCAAGTAACAGCATTGCCACATAAGTCTGCTGTTTTGTAACTCTCTTTTACCTATACATACTTAAATAGGAGACGCAAATTGTTTAATGATGTATTACTCTTATCTGTATGACCAAAAATGACAGAGCATTGTAAATTATTTTTGCCGTTATCATGAAAAAATACAATTTAACACGCCTACGCATTTGCCGACCTCTACTATACATATACTAATATATATATATACTTTTGATAGATGTGGTTGATAGCATATATGCTTGTTTCTGTAAAAAACTGTGCAATTTATATAATTATGAGACTTTTTTTAGTGATTAGATATTCAAATATTATTATCCATCCATCCATCTTCCAAATCACTTATTCTCTGTTTTTATTTCTTTTATTTTTTTAGATACTTTTTAGATAACCTCACTAAACTGTGTTAGATTTATTCTTAAAAAATGAAAAAAGCAACACTTAATATCTTATGAAATTTTGCATCAAGTAAATTGAGAAGGATGTTCTGACATTTTTACTGATAGATTTGGATAGATGTAGTTGATAGCATATGCACTTGTTTTCTGTAAAAGTTGTGTAATTTACATAGGACTTTTTCAATGAATAGATATTGAGTTATTATTATCCATCCATCCATCCATCCATTTTCCAAATAGCTTATTCTCTGTAGGGTTATGGTTAAATGACTATTATTTATTTATTTAATTGTTAGATTGTTTGTTCTTGTTTTTAACATAAACCTCACTAAATTGTATTAGATTTACACTTAAAATAAGAAAAAAATGGCAACAATAAATATCATATGAAATTTAGAAGGATGTTTAAATTGATTTTAAATTGAGAAGGATGTTCTGACATTTTCACTGGAAATCAAGATAAAAAAACAAAAACATTTTTTTCTGAAATTAATTGTGATTAATCGCAATTAATCCCACCCCCCCCCCAAAAAAAAACTTTTATATTGCAATAATTTCACATTCAATCTTCAAATGAATGTAGAAACAATATAAAGATAGTATATTTTTAATATATATTTAATGGCATCTTTTTTATGACTGAAGGCGAGTATTACTGATACCAATACTACTGATGTCTTTAGGAAATTGTTTTGTTTTTCCTCTATTTATTTTTTAAATGGGATTTACCCTATGTAATGTATGTTCTTAATAAAGAGTTTTCGGTCTTTTTGTACCCAGTAATAACTAAACCTTGGCACACCCCAGGTTGAACAATTCTGCCAGCAGCTGAGGTGGGCGGGTCAGTGAGGTGGGTGATGACGGACAACGAGGGATACAAGAAGAGTCAGGAAATGGAGGAGAGGTGGAGAGCTATTATGAAGTGCCTGTGATATGTGACAGCCCCTGTCATCCACCATGACACATAATCTCATCAAGCCTGACAGAAAAAGGCTCTGCCGTCTAATCCATGAAGGAGAAATACTCATCACTGATCTCTATCTCGCTCCGGAGGTGTGAGTTCTGTAGAGGTCACACACTGTTTAACAGACGCCCCTGCTTTAAATCGACACATCCAATCGCCGGCCGAACAGGAGAACTGGACTTATTCCCCCTTATCTTACATCGAAATTGACAATGTGGCAGATAAAATGGGAAACGTATACTAAAATGCTCTTTACCTGACCGGCTTTGGCATTTTCACAGACGAAGGTCTCGTAGAAGGATGCCAGCATGGGGGGGTTATCGTTGACATCCAGTACGCGGATGTACACAGGCACTCGGCTGGTCTGCTCAGGGTTGTCTAAGTGTCCTTAAAAAGATGTGGCAGATGATGGTTGACTACTTGAGATGATAGAAACTCACATTATTGGAGTCGCAGGAGGAAACTGGATTTCTAATTTAAAAAAGTAAACTAATATATTTAGTCAATATAAGCTGTCATGGCAAATGAAAATGCGTAAATCCTATTGGAGAAATTTAATGCTGGATGACTTGAGCTTATCAGCCTAAATTCATTCCAAATGAGCTATGAACCGCGTGGAGTCACTTACTGAACTCGGTCGCGATCACTGAGATGTTGTGCCAAGCGAATTCTTCTCGATCCAGAGGCCTCTGCAGGAATATAGATCCATTCCCAGCATAGACACCAAAAATCCGGTCCACATCTGTGTGCCGGTCAATGGAGTACCTGTAATTCAAACCATTTAGCTCAATTGTCAACATGTTTTCAACAGTGTTAAAGGAGTAGTTAACTTTCAGAATGAAAATGCTGTCGTCATTTACGCACCCTCCACTTGTTCCAAACCTATCCGAACAGTTGATGGACACCATTGACTTCCATAGTATTTTTTTTTTCCTACTATGGAAGTCAATAGTGCCCATCAACTGTTTGGATATTAACATTTTTCAAAATATCTTCTTTTGTGTTCAACAGAAGAAAGAAACTCATACAGGTTTGGAACAAGTAGAGGGTGAGTAAATTATGACAGCATTTGCATTCTGGAAGTGAACTACTCTTTAAGTTATTTTCAAAATGTGTAACTCTTCCAGTAATTAGCTACTTTTAATTAGCATTTTAGCATGACAAAACATGTCATGTGTTGCAAGGTAAAACAACATTGCTACACATTTTGAATTAAGACATGACCTGTGATAAACAGGTTTGGCCCATTTGCTCAGAGAAAATGGAGCGTGAAAATCATTAAAAATTCAGAGAAAAAAACAGAAATCTTTTTTAGTCAGTGTTGTCATAATTGTTGTTTTGTCTTTATAGGGAAGACTAATCAGATCCGCACTGCTATACTTGCCCCTTTCGCTCTCCTGTTTAGTGCTGGAAATTAATTGTTCAGATGGTTCATGTAAATTAACTGATTCTATCAAAGTGACTCGCTGATTTGAGTCCCTTTGCAAAAATCACTGTTGCTGTTTAGGTCTTCCTTATTTAGCCTAAACAAAAATATAACTAAATGTTGTTGCATTTAGCATAAATTAATCAGTTCATTCAGTTTCTACAGTCAGAGAAAACCTGGAAATGCCAGTAAATGTAAAAAAAAATAAATAAATTTGACAATACATTTTCTGGTTATTATCAGCTACGATCATTTAACTATTCTTTGTAAGCGTTTTGTAATTACTATTAAATGTTTTTTTTTTTTTTATTCTTACACAGTAAAAGGAAAAAATAAAACATGAAAGATACTACTTTTTCAAAAGTGTGCATTGACTAGTTTGAACACTTAAAATTCTAATTAGCTTGTAACTTGGCAAAACAGTATCCCCAAAACTGGTTTTCACAAACATTAACACGACTGATCCTTTAGAGCAGGAGACACTTGAGAAAGCTTGATGCACACCACAGCTATAACTGCATGAAATCCCACTGCCCTGAGCCCACACATGCCCAGTTCCCATTTGTTCTTCTTTCACCAGAAGATCACAATATTGCTCTTTCAAATGCAATCAATCAGTGGGATTGTTCAATTTCCTAATTAGCCTCCTGATGTTCAGAGCGACAGTGTTGCTCGTGCTTCTGATGTCCCTGATAATTACCAGCCCTGAAGTCCTGTTCTCTGCTGCAGAGGGCTTTTTAATTGCGCTTCCATTCTGTGTTCTTATTTACTGTGGACTCCGGAGGGAAAAACATCCATTTATTGTCCTCCTGAGCCTTCTGCATCAGCTTTATCATTAGGGCGCTTTGGACAGTGATAATATCCTCATTTATTCTTATAATTGTAGTTTATTACAATTATCTCATAAAGATGCTGCAATTGAAGGACCTCTCGAATTAAATATGAATTTAATAAGCACGCTCTGAGGAAGCAGTCCATCTAAGCTCATATCGCCATAGCTCCAGACAGATTAATCAGGGTTTTGCGATTATCAAGAGGTCGCTGGAAGAAACGGGCAGATGTTTAAGAGGCTTCTGCCAAGCTATTGTGTGTTGGGAAATGTGCATTTAAAGAGATTTACCACAATCTTGTAAATATAGATGATGGAAACAATGTGGGATGATATTAATTCAAAGCCCTTACTTGACCGGACTGCGGCGTATGTCAGGATCCACAGCGCTGACCGATCCTATCATGGTGCCCACAGCCGCGTCCTCTTTCACCTCCAAAATATAGCTGATTTTCTCAAATTGAGGAGGCTCATCCACATCCTCAACACTGACCCTGATGGTCGCCATGTCCTTAGCGTCCGAGCTCAGAAAGCGTGGGTCTGGATGTGTGTTTTGGACCTGGATCTGAAGCGTGTATGATTTCTTCTTTTCATAGTCCAGAGGCTGCAATGGAAGAACACATTCACAGGAATAAACAAACCACTCTGGGTCAAATTTTCAGCAAAAAAACCCTGCATTTTATTCACAAACCATTCAGATTAATTCTAAAAAAGGCTTTTCAAACATGCACGAGTGAAATGAAAAATCCTCTGTACCTTCTTAAGACTAAGTATGCCTTCTTGGGTGTTCTTGTCAGTGCTGACGTCGAACACATCCAGACCGTCTCCGCCAACAACAGTATAGTCCATCTCCGCATTTCTGCCGACGTCGGCATCCACAGCCCTGATCCTGCCAACCGATGATCCTACCTTGGTGATCTCTGGAACGCTGAACTGATATACACCTGGAGAACATAATGTTAATGTCAGGTTGTGCTTGGAACTATGAATTCTCAAGAGTCTTCTTTTTCTTGAGAGAAGATCTATAATTTAAACACCAACTATAGTGAACCCAAAATAAGGGTTCGGGGGAATTTTTACATTAAAAAATCTGATCCCTGTATCTAACACTGCAGCCAATTAAAGTGTTTTTTTTTTTTAAAGCATAGTCTTGGTGTTCTCTTTACTGTAATAAATGGCGAACGTGACTGATATTGTGCTGCCTGCCATAAATCCGCTTTGTGCTCATACCCTGCATTTCTCTGATTAACAAGACAAAAATTCCAAGCATTTTCTATTTGCATGCAGGCTAAAAGAATAGATTATATTAAGAAAAACACAAAACAGTAAGTGAGCTGAGCCCACTCTGTCCATTTAATCAGGATTAACACACAGACCTCACACAGTTGCTAAAGCTTTGCCACTAACCATTTTCCTTCACACAAAGATAAAAATTTTTATCCGTCTTTGTTTTTTTGAAGTTTCTGTATTGTATAGCTTGCTATTTGCCCTATCAGAAATCTTTGGAATTATGGAACAAATGTCTTGTGCAAATATCAGATCGGTGATATTTCTGCATTTACATACATATTTTTCTTTTTATTGAATGCATGCTTACTCTGCATGAAACGAGGAGGGTTATCGTTGACATCGGTGAGGCTAATGTTTACTGTGGTGGTGCCTGTTAAGCCCCCCTTCTGGCCGGCCATGTCCTTGGCTTCGATCACCACCTGGTAGTGCTCCCTCTGCTCCCTGTCCATATCGGAAGGTCCCAAAGCCGTCCGGATTATACCTGAGGGAAAGATGGTTTGTTTTAATTTGTTAACATCCGATCCAGCCTAGTTTCCTTACTCTAGGAGATGGACGACACTAGATCGCAGTGGCAGCTGAGTCTTGGTTGTGTTTAAACAGTGCAGAACTAATTGTGTACATGCATTGAGACTGACATTTTGCCGCAGAAATTATTATAGGCAGCAGCTGCTGATTGAGAGATCGCTGCGGGTTCTGAAGAAACAAGAACTTGGATTATTAAAACCGGTGTTTTACAAGCCAAACCAATTTGATCGCAAGCAATTTCAGAGTAAGACAGTGTTAGACTTGCTTGACAGATTTGGACCAGCAATTCTTTGCAAAAGAAGTGAAGTTAAAGGGATAGTTCACCCAAAAATTAAAATTCTGTCATTAATTACCCTCATGTCGTTGCAAACCCATAAGACCTTCGTTCATTTTCGGAACACAAATTAAGATATTTTTGATGAAATTCGAGATCTCTCTGACCCTCCCATAGACAGCAAGGGTACTACCACGGTCAAGGCACAGAAACGTAGCAAGGACATCGATAAAATGCTCCATGTGACATCAGGTGTGCAACTGTAATTTTACGAAGCTACGGGAATACCTTTTGTGCACAAAGAAAACAAAAATAATGACTTTATTCAACAATTCTTCTCCTCCTCATCCTGTCTGCTGTCATGCGCCGCCATTGTGGACAGAGTATCACGACGCATGCGCATGCTTCCGCTTGCTTCATGTAAACGACGCATGCGCATGGTGCGTCTTCTTGAATATTCAGTGAATTTTCTTTGCATACAAAAAGTATTCTTGTAGCTTCGCAAAATTGCGGTTGAACCCCTGGTGTCACATGGATTATTTTACCGATGTCCTTGCTACGTTTCTGGACGTTGATCTTGGTAGTACCCTTGCTGTCTATGGGAGGGTCTGAGAGCTCTCAGAATGCATCAAAAATATCTTAATTTGTGTTCCGAAGATGAACAGAGGTCTTACGGG
>NW_015552660.1:116246-116709 GCF_001515605.1 Sinocyclocheilus anshuiensis
CCCGGAACGTGATCGTGAACGGACCGAGGGGGGCCCCGCTCCCTACCTCGCACCGGGCCCCGCTTCAGCTAAGGATAGCCCTGATCGCGGTAGTACCCTTGCTGTCTATGGGAGGGTCAGAGAGAGGTGAGTAATTATTGACAGAATTTTCATTTTTGGGTGAACTACACCTTTAATTTTTATCCATAGCAAGAAATATAATATCATACAATACATGATGTAAAGGTATGTAAACATTTGAAATAAATGATCAAATAACTAATAGAAAATAATTAAAATGAATTTTTAAAGGGGACATGCACTTTTACGAGTTGTTTGAACTGAAATGTGTGTTGGCAGTGTGTGTACACAACCACCCTATAATGATACAAATCCACCCAGTGTTTTTTTATCTGGTTAAATGTTTTCCCCTTTCTCAAATCGAGCCGATCTCAGATGCCTGTCTGTGTGACGTCACACAGAC
>NW_015552660.1:116873-147376 GCF_001515605.1 Sinocyclocheilus anshuiensis
AATGCGTCTATGTTCGCGCAAATCATTCATGATCCAGCCTCATCTACAGAAGAAGTGAGTATAATGTTTTGTAATTAATCTTTGCAAATCGCCTTTCCTAATAATGTGCTAATTAGCAAGTTTCACGATGAATGCGGCTAAAGTAAACAGTCCCTCAGAGAGCAGCTCGGAAGAGAGGGGCGGGGTTAGCAGAGCTCATTAACATTTAAAGGAAAATGCTACAAAAACGGCTTGATCTGAAAAGAGCTGTTTTTGACAGGGTAAAAAAGGTGTTTTTTACACTACCATTGAGACATTTTAACCAAACTATGTTACAGACTTTACATAGTTTTTTTACATAGGATTAAGACCCTAAATAATCATATCAACTTGTGGAAAATGGGCATCCTATGACCCCTTTAAGACAACATGTAATCATAACCCTTAATTATGCATAATTGTTCAATTTTATTTATTATATTAATTGTATATTTATATGATACACACACAATAATAATACTACTACTAATAATTATTATTATTATTAAAGATATTATAAATTCCTTTTGTTATTGTGAATGTTTTTGATCATTGCACATTATTTTAAGTCACTCTTGTCAGAATCTTAAAGTAAAAACTCTAAGAAAACTACTCAACTACTGGATAATGTTAACCAATAGCTAAATATCTTTTATGGGATTGTTTAGTAATCTCACATTCTGGTTTGTAATGCCCTCAGTCCCATCCTAAATTTTTTGTCATTGAAATTCCTATTACGTCACATTACAGAAGTAAAGCGGCTTTCAAGCAGTGATTCACGTTGACTTTGAACATGAATACGCCCGATGTCTTGGTTAGACCCCAAAAAGGCGAAAGGCAAATCCAGTAATTCATGTAGAGAAGAACCCAGGCCCTGCTGCTTCTTTGAATGGCACAAATGTTCCCAGATTAACCCCCACCTCTAATGAATATCCCTTTTTTCGGTCTTAGGATTTCGTGTGCTCATGTACATCATCGTTCGTGTCCCATCTGGGCTAAAGCATATCAGTGCTAAGCTGATATGGGAGCTCCATGGGAGCTTTTGTGTTTCTATTTCTCTTTTGTTTAAACAAAGACCTCTGCGGGAAATGTTCCAGGGCACACATTAGCAATGATTAAACTCGCTGGGCGAATTTGCTCGGCTAAAATGCTTGAACAACAGAGCTGCAGTACAACCCTTGCCCCATATCAAATTCTACAGATACACACACTATCTCTGTGTCTCTCTGTTTATCTCACCATCTCTATCTATGATATAACAGTTCAACAGGACTGACCTGTATTTGGCTCTACTGAGAAGTATGGATGACCCTGGCTGATGCTGTAGGACAGCTTAGCACTGTAGCCAAACATTTCATCATCTGCATCCTGGGCGGTAACTTGAGTGACATAGGTGCCTGCAAAACAAGAAATCAGTTTAAGGAAGAGTTCACCGAAAAACCTGTCACTATGCAGTCACTCACATGACGTTTGTTCTTCTTCAGTGGAAAACAAAAGGAGGAAATATGAATGTACTTGTTGGGTAATGATTCGGGACTGAAAATTTCAAGCTACAAAAATACTACAAAATTAAATTGAACCAATTTTTGCGAAACGTGAATGATTAATTCACAAATCTGACTGGTTTGGTTTTGAAGCTCAACTCACTGATTAAGCCACTCAAGTAAAAAAGTATTATATTTAAAATACATTTATTTCATACTAAGTATAGTTCAAATCTGTTAACTTATTTACTGACATCGTTTGAGACTTACTGATAAAAAAATGTAATTAGACTTTATTTGGAGTACTACTTGTGCACATTGCACATTTCTTAATATGAGGCCTAAAATGTGTTTTGATGTCACTATTGATGAGGATTGTATGATCTTTGAAAAAATATCGGTCTAATATTAGTCATACTTAACACGATACTTAAAGTATACCTGAAGTATACTTGCAATAGTTCCACTTTAGCAAATACAAATACACCTCAATATATCTTCAGCTGGACCTCAGCAGTACTTCCGCACAATAAAAGTGCATTAAGTACAAAATTATTTGTTCCAATTTAGCAGACTTTATACCAGTATGTATACCAGTTTAGTATACCAAAATTATACCTGCAGGGTATTTTTATAAGTACATAAATATGTAAATATACTTGTAGTATACTTAATATGAAATAAATGCATTTCAAATATTTATTTTTCACAAGGGCAGTTGCAGCAGTTAACAGTTTTCCAGGGTAAGATTATCAGTGAATAATGAAATGTGCATCCTTTTTACAGCTTAAAAGGTTCCAGTCGCTATGAATCGAATTGCATGGACAAAATTAACCTTTGTGTCAATTTTTCAGTGTGGAACAACATGAGGGAGAGTAAATAATACAATTTTATTTTGGACTGAATTATTCCTTAAAAATATGATATATTTTTGTTTTGTACTACTATATAAAGCAATAGATTGTTTTGTATTACTTCTACAATATTTACATCATTCATGTTTGCTCACAAAATTTGTTTTTGAAGCTGCCGAATCTTACCAATGTGTGACCTCTCAGGTACGGACGCTGTATAAACCTCCTTGTCAAACTTGGGCTCATTATCATTGATGTCGTGTAGTTTCACAGTAAACTCTGTCTCTGGCTCCAGTGGGAGGCCGGTCTTCTTGTTGACAACCTGGGCTCGGAGCGTGTAGAAAGGCTTCTCTTCTCTGTCCAGGCTCCTGGTAGCATGCAGATCGCCTGAGTTGGAATCTATCACAAAGATCGTCCCCGCACCATCTCCTGCGAGAACGTACATCACTGTGCCGTCTCCTCTATCCATATCTGAGTGAAGCTGTTGAGAGGAAGCAATTCAAGCATTTCATCAGCACCTCCGCTCATTCTGCTGTTGATAGGGCTCATGAATATGTATTGCATTCAATATTCTGAATGTATTCGATATCCGTTGATTTTGAAGGAATGAAACAATGAAGAAATACTATGTAGCAAGAGACAGACACTCCATGGTAAATATGTGAAAATGAGTCCTTGCGGAATTGAATTCTGATGGCATATCACATGAAAGTACAACACGCTGAATGTGCAATCAAGGTGAATGCACGTCTATTGCTAACAGTGATGCTGCCACATGGTATCTCTTAGTGCAACCACTTTGATCTGATATTAAGGTAAATCAAACTTTTCTGCTTCTTGTCTTTCAGAAATGTGTCAAACTGTTTTTTTATTTTTGATAATTACTATTGTTAGAAGAAATGACGGAACTGATTGATAGGAGCATCACACTTCAGAGCTGAAGGTGTGATGTGATTAGCTTTGACAATGACATCTGATAGAGGAGTGAGTGAATGATTTGACATTTCTTTCCACTTGAACGAGCCGCTTTGTTATAGTAAAATGGGGTAGTAAAATACAAAAGACCATTCAAACACAATGGCTCTTTTGCTCTTCGTGATTTTCCCTCTGAACATTTTAGAAATAGCTGCTTCTACTCCACATTGACTGCTACATGATCCAGACACATAATGTCCATAGCAACAATGAGAGCTTTGTGAATTCTGCGCTTACAACCTCCCACATGAATAATCCAGTGGTCTGTGATCCTTTGCAAAGCCTTCAAGTCTCTAAGTCAGGGGTTCTCAGACTTTTCAGGCCAAGTAGCACCTTTGATCAAATCAGAACATCCAAGTACCACCTAATACATTCTCCTCTCTGGAGTGCAAGCTTAAGGACTGTGTATTGAAGATACATATTTTGTCATATTTTGATTAATATCAATATTCCTGTAAATCTCTTATCAGTTCCTTCACAGGCCTTATACAAGAAAAAAAAAACTAAGGATTTTATTGTTGTAAATTTACATTCCATTTCAAACTCATTATTAATTAATATTGTATAATATACAAATCCGTGTTTGGTGTCAATAAGATTTCTTGATGTTTTTGATCCTATAGAGATCAATCATTCTAATATGCTAATTTGGTACTCAAACATCATTTTTTTTATTAACAATATTTTTGTGGAAAATTTGATTTTTTAGGACTGTTTAATGAATAGAAAATACAAAAGAACAGCATTTATTTGAAATATAATTTTTGTATCGTCTTTACTAATAAGTCACTTTTTCCATTTAATGTGTCCTTGATGAATAAAAGTATTCATTTATTTCAAAATAAAAATGTTACTGTAACAACGTTCGTAGTCACGGGAAGAAGGAGGCGGGAACCGGCGAACATTTAAAGACTTTAATAAAATAAACAAACACAAAATGAAAGTAAAGCGGCAGCCTCTCGCGGACGACTACCGCACACAAAACACAAAATAAAATCCAGGCCTGGTCCTCTCTCCTTTCACTGTCTTAACTCCTCCTTTTATCCTTCCGGAGCTCCTCCGTGGGACTCGAGACCGGTGAGTGGTGCAGGTGTCGCTCATTATCAATTACTCCACCGGCCTCGCTCCGTTCCCACGGCTCTCGGCCACGCCCCCACTTGTCACAGTTACTTACCACAAACATTTTGAACTTTAGTGTATATTTAGGGATGCATAATATATGTAGTATATTGGTTATTGTTACTTTTATTTGTTTATATTGGTATGTTGATATTGGATATTTAATTGTGAAATGCTCATTTCCCCTGCCATCATCTAATCTTTAATAAAATGAATAATTCAATAACAAAGTTACATGTATTCTTATTAATATAAATTTTTCATATTGTACAATTATTTTAGTCTTAAAATGAAAATTACGATCGACTTTATCTGTATTGATCACATTTTTAATACTGGTGCAATTTTTCACATATCGTATTTGATATTGCGTCACATTAGTGATTTTTTCACTAATGTGATGCTTCTTGAGCCTCCCCCCCAGTTCTGTTTACACAGTCAATTGTTGTTGTTTTTTACAGAATATTTTAATGAATTAACATTTTAAACTGATGATCTTATATTTTTAGCATTGTAAATTCTGAGTTGTGTCGCCTACCAACTGAGGGCCACAGTTTGAGATCTTCTGCTATAAGCAACAGTATCAAGCTGCTATATTTTATTCTAATCTTTGATCCTCAGCAACTCTGAGGTTCAGATGAAGTGTGAGGTACAAGAGAGGTCAGATTTCACCCTGCTCCTTATCTCAAATCCAGCAGGCTCTATGCTGGAGATCCCTACATATGGCATAGCCATAGATTTGATCATTCTCTGTTTATTAACCTCAGAAGACAGGAGTGATGAAACCAAATCTCTGCAATCGACTCCATCAATATTACTCCAGCACTGCTCACACCACCTTTATACCCTGGAAAAGAAACACAATCCCATACCTTGCCAATATACTGGTGCTCTGTTCCTGTGTACTCCTCTTGAAGAAAAAACTGTCTCCACATCCATCCTCTCTTTGAACGTCTGAGCAAATCTTTGTCTTGTCGTCCTTCAATTTCTTTGGTTTTCCTTCGAACTGGCCCTCTTGAAAGGGCAACTGCATTCACACTCTGGTGTGCACATGCCCACAGAAGAAGTACAATCCAAGTCTTCATCTTTTCCGCTCTTAGGGTGTCTTACAGGGGTATAATGATCCTATCTGCCAAAGTTACAGAGCTCTGCAGTGCATGCGGCAGCCACCCTCATAGTCCTTCCGGCTGCCAGCGAGCCACACAGTACCTGTAATAAGAGAGAAAAAGGAATTGAAAAACAATCAGTTATTGGGCAAAGTCTCACGGTGTTATCCCAAGGCTGCTGGCAATGCTTCCCTTCCTAATTAAAGGCAACTTGAGCTCCTGTATCATACGACAGCCATCCCCTTATTAAAGATATCTTTGAAACACTCGCCATAAGACAACAATTCCACTGTACGTTTTGTGGCCAAGGCTCTGATATCTATATAATTGGCGTCCCACATTCATGAAGTATAAAACCAGAGGCCATTCAAAGTGCTGCAGCCATCGCTATAAAAGGCAGAAAGGCTTTTTTTCCACCTATCCATTAACCTCCGACTCTTAAAATACTGCAAAGCGGGCCAATGGGCGAGCTCTCGCAAATCTGTAATCAATGAATCAATACGTATGCTCTCTAAATGCCCTGCTTTAAAGATCTAAACACTCGCAGCGCTATTGAATTCAGCCGGCCCTCAAAAAAACCCAACAACCAAAGTGTGTTGGGTTTTATCAGAATGCACGGTCACAATAGCCTGCTGGCTCTGAACTAACCTGCTGGAATGACAGTCTGAGAGACAAAAGCATGCTGCCACCACATAATAATCAGCAATCAGCACGTTTCCTGTTTCCACATCAATCTGCGGCTTTATCTGCAACTGAACGCCTGCCCTCGCTCCCTCTTGCAGTTTATCAAGCAGATTGCAAATGTGATGGCGCAAAGTGGCGAGGGTGAGACACGGGCCTCTCAATGAATCGCGTTTAAGTACCTTTGGTTTTTGATTTATAATATTGCTTGCGACATTGGTGCACCTCTCTCCATTGGTGTAAAAATGCATCAGGTCAACATCGCCCTTCATCCGGGAAGAGTGGCGGCTGAGGGCCAGCGATTCAGATGGAAATGCACAATTGCAATGCCGAACTGACTTTCGTAGTTCCGTGCGTGACTTAAATGGTGCTGCTATTCCCCTAATAGCGCTTTCCATTAGCTCCATTATGCTCTGCTTTATGAATTGGCCTAATTGAATTAGGTAACAATAGATAGCGCAGGATATTGATTTGCTGTCAAAGTCAATGAGCTAGAAATGATCATGGGAGCTCTACGTATGTATAAATATAAGTGTGCGCATGATTCTATCTGTGTATTTCAGTACAAACAGGAAAGCGAGATGGAAAAAGCGGGCCCTGTTATGTCCAACAATTGTAGTTTATGGATGCTGCTCTTTAATGAATTTCAGCCACCCAAAACTCCTGGGCAAAGAGAGCGGGATCCTGTAGCACATTAGTCAAACTCAGGCAGCCATTTTGCTCAGCTCTGTGACCTGGCAAATCCCTTGACACAGTCCTGCCGGGGGAACTCAGCTGGATCTAAAGCGGTTTTGTTACATGGTGTGTCAGAGTGAACAGACACAGTTTCCAGCACAAAATGTCTGCTCCTTCATTTACAAGTCCACCCTGCTGAGAGGGAGATGGATAGTGAAGGATGAATATTCCCCTGCTGTCCTTAAATATAAGCACAAAACTAGGAGAACTCAATGGAACACTATGGTTTCACATAGCACTTCATTTTACAGGCTCACTGTTGTGCCATTTTGATACATGCTGATCCACAACTACAGACTCTTTATGTCAGTCTTCTACTGTGAAAGTCATGATTGAGTACCTTAAAAGGATAATTTAGACGAAAATGAAAAAAATATTTCATCATTTACAGTACACACACTTATGTTGTTCCAAAAAAAGCAAACAAAAAATAACAAAAAACGTAAACCGAATAATATTTAATGTTAGCTTCCGTTGCAGCCTTTCTTAAACCTTCAAACCCACTATTATCATAACGTAAAGGTGCCACTAGAGGGTGATAATCCAAATGCCTATTAACCTCATTCTGCATGACTGTCTTTCTTCTGTAAAATGCAAAGATAATTTGGGGGGAAAAATGAATGTTGGACCCCAACCATCCTTAAAATATTTTCATTTGTGATTCACAGAAGAAATAGTCTATAATATATAGTTTGCTTCACTTGATGAGTGTGTGGCAATAATTGAAAAATATTTTGACACTGGCATTTCCTTGATTTTATTAAAATGTGATAATCCCCCAAACATTAATTTAAAAATACAACTTTACCTAGTTTGTTTCCATTTTACAGCATGCTTTGCATGGCACAGCATGGTGAAAGTAAGTGCTAAAAATAAGACTTATTTTTATGTGTATTTCAAAATGAAAAAGGGGAAAGCGTGAGTATGTTATGTTCTGGCCTGGGATTTAGAACATTTTATGTTACTAACCACTGGTTATTTTATTATTATTATAACATGAACATGATAAAACTCAAAATAACATTTTTGTTAATTACAATATAAACAGATTTTGGCAAACTTCACAATTAACTAAAGCTGCAGTGCGTAAATTTGCTTTTAAAAGTTTTCCCAAACATTCTCCCTGTCAGCGATTGGTCTAAAGTCCCGCCCACACTCACGCCATTGGCTGAGCCACTGTTGCTGTGTCAGACTGGTGTGGAAGCTACACCAGCCAGCCATAACCAACGTTATGAAAGCACAACAGACCACAGAGTTTCTGAGAACCCAACCCACAAACTGTAGAATATCACCTTTAAACTGACTGTGTTACACTAGTATGTTTTCATTTTTCATGTTTCAATTAATGCAACGATAAAGTAATTAACTCACCGGGTGCCTGCCATAAACAGGGCCACAGTTGTCTGCTATCCAAAACACAGACAAAACAAATTAACCTCAATAGCACCTCTCTTACGTCTGCCTGAACGTTATCTGCTGTTATTTTCAGATCAGGCAATTTACCATGCAGTCTGACCTTGAGACATCAGATTTCCTATTTATTTTTAGGTTTTCTTTTTCTTTTTCTTTCAAAGACACAATCCCCTCAGAAGCCGAGTGAGGCGGGGGCTGACAGGTGAGGGAGGACGAGGAAGACCGGCGACACCTGTGGAGGACGCGGGGAGTTAGTCAGGCAGCGGGAAGCGGGAGAGAGAGAAAGCGAGTGAGGTGGGGCCTCGAGCGCGGCCCTCGCTGAAAGCTCAGCCACACTGCAGACAGCCACAGCAGCCCTGATAAGTCCCACAGGGGCAATTAGGAGTGAGAGAAGGAGAATGTCAGCCACGGGCAGCGAGGAGGGAGGCGACAGGTAACAAGTCTTGCTGCAGGAACACAGACCAGCAGAGCAGAGAGAAACAGAGCTAGCTAATGCCACACACTGTCTCCGGGCTCTCTATTAAAATGAATAAGGCACCGGACCACCACCCATTAACTAGAAAGACTAGATGCCACGGCTCTTAAATAGGTCATTCTTGTTTGCATAGCCAAGGTACATGATATAGTGTCTCATGATAGCGATAGCATAAATGTTCTCTTATTTATTTATTTAAATTTTTTTGTCTCTGCTAAGAAATTCTCATGTAGCTTCTGGCTACATCACATCTTAGTGAAAACACTAAGAGAAAACTCTCCAGCTAGTACTCATCTCGCTCGAGCAAATGGTAGGAGACATGTGCCATGTTTGATTGCGGTTCTCTTCCTACCGCTGAGCAACAGTGCATGAGAGGCAAAGTCGAGATCAGGTGAACACAAATTCAGTCAGGGTGGCACACTTAAACAGATTCGAGCTCCTCTTCGGTCCGTTCAGTGCACTTGCCTGCCAAGCAGCGTATCCGTGTCATTCCCCAGGGCATAGTGGGTAATCAATATATATTGATTTGTCTGTTTGGGGGGAAAAGGGCTGTCTAGACAGCTGGGTTTTCGAATGCTAAGGTATCACTTATCCTGCAACACTCTAGCTCGGCTGTAAGCGATGATTGATTTATTCATTTTAGACATACGTTTTTTTTCTCATATCTGACCTACCCTACATTTTGCCAAGGCTATTTATACACATCACTTGATGTTTAAAAGCAATAACACATTTACCTGACAGCAAAAAGGCTAAGATGTAGAATAAATCGGTGATGAGAAGGTAAATACTGCGCTGTTTTTGCAGCTGACACAACCAAAAGGACAGGGTTATCACACAACAGCACACAATCGATTGATATATTGTTTTTATGATCGATAGTGAGGGATTATTTTAATGTTAAGAATTAACTATCCAATAACTGAAATTCAAAACTGAACTTAAACTACAATAGCAACATATGCATTTTTATTATTATTATTAATAATAATAATAATGATAAAATATAATTCATGTAATTTTGCTATTATATATATATTTTTTATATATTATATATATTTTTTTTTCAAAATTTAAATTGGTGATAATAATAATGTTCAAAAATACATTTTATTATTTATATTAGCTCAATTTTAAGATATACATTTATAACTTGAGAATGAATGGCTGTTATTTGAAAAAAGGTGATTAATTCTTCCAATAATACATACAATTTTATTACCTATTGTTGGGTGAGTTAGGTGTTGTAGAGACTTGCCAAATAGACCCAAAGTTAAAGAACTCCTATATATGATTAAGTTGGAAAGTATAAAAAAGTATGAATATCGGTCAAAACCGATTATCTCCTACACATAAAGGAGTTACTTGTTAAGACACAGCACACCCGGCATGTGACTAGATTGCTGGAAGTACTTAACCAATAGGGTTACCAATCCACAGACTTAATCCTCAAGCCTCGACCCTACTAGACACAAGCGTCGCTCGACCCTCCGCCATAATCTCCCCGGCAACATGTGCGCCTTAATCTGAACAGTAGGAGATAATGGATTCAAATGTTGGAGGTCTTTTTTTGCTCAATGGGACGGCCATGTGCACACCAACACAATTAGTGTCAGGGAGCGCTGCCCATACCAGATGGGTCCTCTTAATTACGTAACGAGAGAGGCCATAATGTGATCTGGAAGCAATGTTGTGCCACTGACTTCGAATCTGCTTTTCCTGGTCGGCCATAATGATGGTGAAAGCGTGTGTTTTTGCCGCACAAATTGCCTGGAGCAGACAGTACTGTGTGTTGAATTAAAGCAATTTAGCCAAACCTGCTAAAATCAAATGTTCCTCAAATCTCCATTTAGCCGCGTACCATTCATTTGCTCGAGAGAGCGTCGCGTGATAGACTGCAGCTTGCCCTTCCTTTGTCGATTCATGCAGACTGTTCAAATAGATAGCACAAAACACCTATTTACCTTTGTGTCAGTGTGGCCCTAGCATTTGCAGTGGAGCTGGAAAGGTTTCCCTGTAATCCCATAACAGCATTGTGGGGTGTTTGTTTAGAGTTCCCCTCATGAGGCACAGGAGAAGCCGTGGGAACCGCAGTTTTACGGCCTGTGTAAGGAGCTCTGTGGGAGCCTGTGAGACAGCAGCCTCCCTTCAGCATTGTGATTCAGCCCTGGAATGCAGCTCCCATTGCAATGCAAATGTCTCCGCGTCTGGTTGTTTTGTGCGCGCGCGTTTACGTGCGTGCTTGTTTACTTGTCACTTCCACGACTGACAAATACACAAATCACAAACACTGTGCTAATAGAGTTTGCAGAGGCTGTCAAAGTCAAACAGACTGTTTCTCGTATCATAGTTGATATTTATTGTGTGTTCTACCCCGAAGGCCCTTTTACAACTTGACAATGCCATTAACTCATCCTCAGACTCACAACATCTTGTAAGTGTGGCACCTTTACCTTGGTAAACACTTGAGTTCCAGACAGACTGTGACGTGGTTGTTTAAACCCCAGACTACGTTTCAATTTACGGCCGGGATTTACATGAAGGTATCTAAATGGAACCGTTCCTGGTTTGGGTCGTAATTCATTGTGTTGTTTTATGCCTCCAACCCTTGCTTTGTAGAATAAGCCTTAAAGACAGGATTTTACAATCAAGGTAACAATGCTTCCATTTCAAAAGGTCACACGAAGTCATCTTGATTGCAATCACAACCAACTCTGACATTTGATTCTGCTTCTTTGTTGATATTATAGTTCAGGCCCCACGCGACAAGGAAAGAAAAAGTATATATCAACAGAAATAATCAATAATGACATTTATTGACATTAACAAGCGCAGCAACAATTGAAAATCCCAACGGTCTGTGACCACAAATAAATAAACCCTGTAAGCGGCAACTGGAAAATTCTTCATATTAAAAGCCACCGTATATGCCAAAGGCAAACAGAGAGCAAAAGTTAAAGGCTGTTGATTAAAACTGACTTCTTTTCTTCTATATTTTCTTTCTTTGGACTTGGCTCTAAAACGTTGGAAAAGCTGGACTCTATCGAACCTGGATTTTTCAACGTTGATAAGATAAGCCAATAATATATATATATATATATATATATATATATATATCTTACTGACCACAAACTCTTGAACAGTAGTATATAATTATTATTATTATTATTATTATGGTATGGACAAAAAACAACACAAATGCTACAACAGTTTGTCTAAATAAATTAAAATGAAAAACCAAAATCAATGGTTTTAATGCTACAAGTAAATTTATTAATATTGTATATTACAATGAAAGCGAAAAATGGAAATACATTTTAAGATTTGCTAAAGATCTCACTTAATAGTTTTATTAAAATAAAACATTTTAACATTTTTAAAGATTAACTTCAAGTGAGTGTTAAATGATGGTATGAAAATGAATGGATGATGATCTTAAAATAAATAAGTTTGAAAATTCAGCATGCACAATTAATTATAAGAAATTTAACTGATAAATGTCTGATATTAAAATTCTATATAGTTTGTCTAAATCACTTGTCTAAATGATTAAAAAACTAAAATAATTTTAAGTGAGCTTATTAACTTGAGTCTTGAGTATGAATATGAAAAGTGCATATACAAAGTAATATTTGCTAAAGATTATCTTAAAATGAGACTTAGATGATGGCAAATTGAATTTACATTAAAAAAAAAAATGAGATTGTTCAAGAATGAGCATGCACAATTAAATAACCAATAAAAACCCAATAGGCCAATAATTACAAAAAAAAATCAAAAATAATGCAAGGAAAATAAGCTGATAACTGATTAAGTACCAAAATATTGTTCATACCTACAGTACTTTTACAAAAGAAGTTTGTTTATCCATTCCAAAACAGACCGCATCTCATTTACCATTAAATACATCAGCCACACAGTAATCTGTATGTGGTTTGTATTTCTTGCACTTTGCTCTTGGGGCTTGTGCCCTTTCGGCGACCACATTCTGACGGTGTCGTCTTCCAGGTAATAGCTATTTGCTTTTGGGCCATGCTGCTTCCATAGGTTGTTCTTTCAAGGGTAAATATATCAGTATTGCAGTTTCGTGCGAGATGTCACCGGCGGAAAATATCCAGGCTAGATTGTCTGACCAATCTAGGTTTGAGACAACCGTGATTCCTCAACAGAATGGACATTTTCAGCGCTGGTGTAATTCATATCACACACGTCCAGAGCAGGTTCGAAAATTGGAGAGCTGTAACACATTCTGCCTCATTTTGGACTGACTCGTACGTAATAGGAGAAAGCAATCAATTGAAAGAACCATGACAACTGAGAGGAACATTAATGACATTAGGCCTAATATTGTGCCTGAAAGTGGACTACATGATTAGATGCTGCCTGCGCAGATAGCCAATTTTTGACAACCCAGCTCTGGTGAGTAATTATGTGCCGCCATATATTGTGGACACAGTTTCAACTTCCAAAGGGAGGAAGCTCCTCAGTTATGCAAATCTAGACTGTATTACAAGAGGCTATGCTGAAGGAGATACATGAGAGCTAGAGTTCAATGGGCTGTATGTAAAACACCAGCCACCAGATAATTAGCCACACACAAATTTCCATGCAACTGGGACTTGTTCTCTCCTAGTGTAACATGGTGGACATCTTGAGACCGTTAGAGATGTCTTATATATGACTATTAAAAAACTGATCGAGAGGACTCATGTATCCCTGCGTACATGGGTGGAGAACTCGGCTTCAACATGTACCAGCCAGAGCAGATCACATCAGCAGAGACAGCCGAGCTGAGCAAGTCACTGCAAACATGAATCAAAAGTCACTTCAAACACGAATCAAAAACTTTGAGGAGGATTTCCGATTAAAGGCTCTCCATTCTCGTGAAAACAGATTCGAGCTGTGTTTCTGTGCTAATGACAAGGCTAAAAATGAAAGTAATATCATAGGTAAATGACTGTAAAAATGCTATAGTAAAAAAAAACTATTAATTGATTGACAGTAAGTTCCCTTGCTCTATAGTAAGTATGGTGAAAAACTGATGTAATGTAATGGGATGATAAAAAGATGTAATGGGACATTTTGTGTAATTTTTCAGTAAAATAGTTTTAAAAGTATAGTTTTAAGAAGTGAAAAAGAACAAGCAATCTTATAATTTACAATTAAAAATGTAAAAATTGACATTCAGAATGTTTATGACACTTCCCTTTTGATGGTTTATCATTGAAATAACTATGTGTCTTACTTTGTTTCGTATCAGTACATTAGGGATTTATGTTACATCTTATGTTGGTAAATTAATGATTATTGCATTTTTTTAAGTGTGATGTGCTGCTGTCACATATTCCCCATTTTGGACTTTTAAATTAAAGTTTTAGTTTTGTGTCCTGTTGTTACTTGGCAGTTGTGCTCAGTTTGATGTATCTTGTGTATTTGTGTAGTTTTGTTGATAAACTTTAAACTTTGACACTGTGCACCTTCTATGTTTTAGTATTTACCTCAACTTGTGAAAAAGGTACTTGTGATGAACTCTGATTCTTTACCAACTGAAGGTGGTTGTTAGTATATTATTATTAAGTTAAATACAAATTTTAGTATTTTGATATAGTAACACTATTTAAATTAATGAAATATAAAAATTTTTTCTGTATAACATAAAATGTTGCCATTTCACAGATTTGTTTACAGTGAATCTTTTATGAAAGCAAATGTTTTAAAATCCCACCATCGATGACTAAAGGAACCATAAGCAGGTTTGATTCAAACCGCACCCCATCCTTTTGACTAACTGTACATGCTCAGAAGACTTGAAGTTGAACTGAA
Source organism: Sinocyclocheilus anshuiensis (assembly GCF_001515605.1). Lineage (NCBI taxonomy): Eukaryota > Metazoa > Chordata > Actinopteri > Cypriniformes > Cyprinidae > Sinocyclocheilus > Sinocyclocheilus anshuiensis. The sequence goes on from NW_015552660.1 coordinate 131,557, forward strand.
GTTTACCTGATTCACCAGGGTCACAGTGATTAAGATGGAGGGGAGTCACAGGTCAGAGCAGTCATGTGCTGACTGAATAAATCATCTTACATAAATGCAGCCATGGCAGGACTGCCAGCACGGTGTCTCTGTCATCAGCATTCTTATTTCACACTGCACCTGGCACAAAAAGAGCAAGCGATCCTTATTTATTCTAAAGCACCAGCCTGAATGGTAGAAATGTTAATTGTGCATAGCGAATTCTGTTTCAAGTTTGTTTTTCATCATCAATGCTATTTTTTCCCCCCAAATTCCCTCCAACTCGAACTCTCTGTGATCTGCCCTGTCATTTTACACAGTGCACGATGTGAGGAGTATGCTATGGAGGATGTCCAGAGCTTTCATATACCAAGGCTATTTCCTATAGGGACGTGTGGATGAAAGAAAATAACAACACCCTGCTGTAAGAAGTAAACTTATTATCATAGACAGAAACTGTGGAGAACGTATTTTCCTTTGTGGGCCCATTTAAAGATTCACTGGAGACACTTTCGCCTCCCTCCATCCCCATCCTTACGAATTAGTAAACAACAAGAACGAACACGAACAAGCCAGGAAACTGAAAACAGATAGCGGACGATGAATTGGTAAAGAAAATCAATCTCCTCGTATTGGACTAAAGCGGGTGTAGATAAACACTGTTCTATTGATTTTGGAAGTGTTCTACACATCAGAACAGCAAATTACCCATATCTTGGAAAAATAGGTTTAAACTCCAGTCGCGCTTTTCTTGATCATGTTATTTTGCAGTTCAGTTGTCTGAAAGTGCTTAATTTTGGGCGATATTTATGAGGGGCTCCATTATTGAGGTAAAAGCAAGATGGAGCTCCATAAATCACTCTTGGGTGAAATTAATCACGTGCATGTGCTAATCAATGTTATCCTGCTTCATCTCCTGCGAGCAAACACAGCTTTTGCTGGGCCATTGTCATGTCAGGTGACAGATAGCTCTGATCTAATTATCATACAGAGCCTACTGAAACATTTGCATGCAGGCATCCTCACAATCTGAGTACTCTCAAACTATTACAACTGTCAAAGTGTGAAACTTTTGATAAAAAGAGAACGTCTATTGCTTGCTAAAACATCATATTTTAAAATCTGTTTGTTTAAATGCATCATGACAACTGACAACTAAAATGCTTTTTTGTTTTGTTTTGTGTTTTTAAATTAATAAAAAACCTCTCAGACAGCCTCTCAAATTTTATTAAAATGCCCGCGATAAAACAACAACAAAAATGCACGTTATTCTCCATTCAATTGTGATGTGGCTTGTTGTCAAATAATTTCAGCAAGTCAAAGGTCATGTGGCCTCACTATCACGTAGACTTTGGCCAACTATTCTGAACCCAAACAGAATTGCAAGTATTTTCTAACCCTTTGATTATTAGGTGACATATTATTTCTCAATATGCTAACATTTAAATGATAAGTTTGTGTTTTAAAAAAAACATGCTGTATGTGGTAGGCAGCTACATTTCCTTCCGTTGAAAATCCATGTTTTGCATCAAATCTTCCTTTAGAAATTATGTATCAGGGTTCTTCGAGTCTTTAGTGAACACCCAACTGTTCAGAATCCATTATACATCCACAGAGAACCACATAAAGTGTTATTCCTTTAAAAGGATAACTGAAAATGTCATATCTTTGCATCCAGTATACTATTAACTAACATCAATTTGAATAAACCCATCTATCAGTTTCTTTATCATTTCTCAAAAAAATATTCCTAACATCAGCATTATCAAAAAGGATCATATCTAAGAGGTCTACTGTTTGTTACGTGTATGGCCTAAAATCCAATCAAAGTCCAAGCAGAACACTACAAAACAATCCATATACTGAAGACCACAGTTGCTCAACCAATATTCGCAAGACTAAGATATATTACAGTGTGTCAAATCCAGCAATTTATAGGATTAAAAACTGCATCGCCACAAAGATTGGAAAGAACAAACATTAATATAGTTTTGTATTCGTATGACAAAATAATAACATTGACAAATTAAAATACCATCTCCCATTTTAGAAACACTTGCAACTATTGTGATTCTTCGTCAGAATAAATTCTGAAGGAGAAGTCCTGAATTTATGAATAATTTACATAATGTAGAACAACTTTAATCAATCCACCCAGAAATCTACAGGTGCCTGACATAAAAGGACTCAAACAGAGCTACAGTCTGAACATGTTCCCACACCTTTTGATCATTGAATATCCATGACTTCTCCATTACTTTTTCAGTCATCCTTGATTACTGGATAAGGAATTTCTTAAAATAATTTTATAGGGTCTGCACTCACAAAGAGTGATGTCTAGCCATTTTTTTATATATATTTAATATATAGTTACATTTTGTAACATAACAAAGGAGAAAAAAAAAGGATCTTGCATTGATTTTCTGGATCTGGTCAGTTCATGTCCACATCTATGTATAGGCAAATCTTACAAATATTAAAGTTTGCATCTCACTTTTAACAGGCCTGACACTAAAATACGGTGAAAATATGGTAACAAGGTTCAACAAAGCAGCACAGAGAGTCTCTGTCACACAAGTACTGACAAAAATAGATGTTGCATATACATGCTGAACAATACAATTATTGTTCAGTGTTATCTCTGAAAAAAAGGCCTTGAAATGTAAATAACTAAGAACATCACTTTCTGACATGCCACACAACAGATGGACAGTGAGCACACTGCATAAAATGTCAACCCACTAAAACTGAAAAATTAAGTTTAATTGCTACCTTAAATCATTAAGTAAAATCATCAAATCACAACCTGCAGTGATGCGGTCAGTGCACTTTTTACTAAAATAATTAACTGATAAAAACCACGAAAACACTATTAAAAAGCTATTATTGTGGCAAGTTATATGGATAGATGGAAACAAAAAATGTAAACATTTTTATAGCAGGTTTTGCAGCTTAAACGGCAACTACAATACTTCATCTTCCCTCAAGAAATAGTAGTAACATTTTAAACTCGAATATTACCTTAAGCATTAAAAACAAGAATAAGTATGCAGTATTACAAGGAGCCTTTTAAAACTCACGCGCTCTGAAAAACAGGAAGCTGCCTACATGAACCATAAACATTAAACACGTAGAAATAACATCATACAAATGTTTTGCTATGGTAAACATCACTTATATGTAGCTTAATAGTTTAAAAAAAGTATCCGGACCAATTTTGACAGGCATCATCCATCCGCGCATCCATCCATCTACGGCATTAGCACACAGTCTGTAGGGGTCAAATAGCGCACGCATATTCAGTGCATTTCTGTTTAATTAAACGCGAACATTAGATAAGTCTAGTTAATTTCCCCACTCACCTCAATGCTGAGGAGTCGAGAGTAGTCCTGCTTTCGATGTGTATACGCTGAGCGCTGTGAAGACACTGTACTGTGTGGACTCCCTGTCTCTTTCTCCCCTCCCCTGTGCGCAGCATCATCTCTCTCTCTCTCTCTCTCTCTCTCTCTCTCTCTCTCTCAAATCTCGTGAGGTGTCGCTGATTGGCTGTCACTCGCAGCGCGGTGACTGAGAGGGATCATGAACATTAAGGGATGCGAAAGTAGTTTGAAAATTAAGCCTGCGTTATATGATATCGTCGCGTCTGTTCAGATTTGGGTCACTACTATTAACTCTCTACTTTGATTCAGGTTATCATTAATCTATTTTTGGCCGTGGAGGAAAAAGGCAGAGGCAGCTTTCAAAAAATCCAAACAATATATTGTTTCTACAATATATTTAGTGGTAGCTTATCAGTGGTGACTATGTCAGTTAAAGTACATATGGCAGAAATGTACGGAAAAATCAATTAAAGACGTAATCAAACAGACGATGAACACTATTAACAGCAATTATTAGATGTTGCAATCAAACTTATAGCAACATTTGGTAATTCTGTATGTTGTTTCAGGGTTGGCATCATCTGAGGTCCTCTGAGGGGTTGGCATCATCTCTTCTCAGGTGTTCTGGATCCAGACTGAAGCTTGTGTAAATCGGCAGAAACAGAGAAACAAATAGAGACATAGCCTAATTAGGGTAGCCGCTGTTCCAACCAAGCAAAATTGATTTGTTTAACCCAAGCTAAAGAATAATGATGTGCGTTTGATCAGATATAACTGCAGTACAAGATTATGAGATGCAGAATAGGCAGAATATTATGGACTGACAGCCTTAGTCATAATTCACGTTCATCTTTTTTTTTTCTCCATACAGTGAAAGTGAATGGTGACTGAAGCTGTCATTTTTACATCTCCTTTTGTGTTCCACTGAAGAAAGGTTTGAAATAACATGAGGATGAGCAGGCCCACATGACAGGGTTTTCTTTTTTGGGTGAACTATCCCTTTATTGAAAAGCTTCAGAATCCTGAACATGTTATGCGAGATGGAGAACAAGCTTTTTAGTTCATTTTTCAAAGACTCTGACTTGGTGTCATAAATCTATTGACCCCGTGTAGCTGTTGTGGGCATTGAAGCCTACCTTTTCACTGAAGTATTACGGTCCATAAATTTTTCTGCTGAGAATCAAAAACCCCTCAAGACCCCCGCCTGACTTCTTTTGCACTATGATGCTTTAGCACTTTTCTGACTAGTGATAAAATAATTATGATGATCTCTGGTTATGGAAACAGCTGTACAGTTAGATTCCACAATAAAGGGAAATGCATCATGCCGCCTACATCAGAAGCTATTTAACTATTATGTTATGTTCTTGGCCTTCTTGCATTTAATGGAGCTCTAAACGAAATTTCGAGAGGAGCATGTTTTTCTACTCCTGTCAGTCATAAGGATATGTAAACATCTGCTCAGCTCACTCCCGTGACAACTGTTCTCCGGCATCCTTTATTTTGTTGTATCTCTACTGAACATTCAATTATGTAATCCATGGGGGAAACTTAACACTCGAGCCCTCCATTATGGACAGCAAGGCAAATCAGTTTACTTTAATAGTACCACTATCAAGAATTAGATCAGGGGTCTCAAACGCAAAAGACCTAGCTGGATAATGTTGTCCATCAGGAGACAAATGTTTCACAACCGTACATTTTATCCATACAAAGTTATTGGCACATTTATAAAGTTAACTTACAAAATGGCATGTGTGTATGTGTACAGTCTTGTTTGTTGTTGTCAGCTAGACAAGGGGTCTTATTCACAAATATTTCATTATATTAACAGCATAACTGTTTTTTATATATATATATATATATATACTGTAATCAATTATACTGTAATGTTAAATGGCTATAGTCAATGGTTAAATATTAGGAAAAAGATAACTATTTCCTAGAGACATCAGTAGTGTTGGCATCAGTGATACATGTCTTCAGTTATAAAGAGATGCCATTAAACAAATATTAAAAGTATACTATACTGTCGTTATGTTGTTTCTACATTAATTTGAAGACTGAATGTGAAATTATTGCAATATACTGTAAAAGTGTATTTGAAAACTTTAATGTTAGGTGGGATTAATCGAAATTAATCACAATTAATTTCAGAAAAAATGTGTGATTAATTAGTTAAAATTTTTAGCGATTGACGGCACTAATATAGCTAAAAGATCACCGTCAACATACAAAGTATACTATATCTCCATATAATATTTTAATAATTCTGCCTTTATGACTGTGACAATATCCAAATTTGCATAAATGAGTCATTATACATGAATTATGAAACGTGTGTATACACTGTTAAAACAAACAAAAAAGATTTTTCGAAGCTATAAATAAAACAAAGATTACTGAAACATGTCTTTCTACTTCAAAATGTTGTTTTATTTCAATGTTTCTTGTATCGTTGTAATTATCTGTGAAATTTGCAGTTTCTGAGTGAACATTTTCTTTTCCAAGAAGGAAATACAACAACATTTGTTTTCGGTGTACCTCTCATCAGAGGCATAAGTTACTGTTTAACAAACCTTAAGAAATCTATAGATACAATTAAATGCCAAACCCAAATGCAGAGTGAAAACTGATTTACAGGCTTTATTGAGTGATAAACCAATAATACTCAGAGGGATAAATAAATAAATAAACAAACAAACAAATATCAGATTCTGCCCAATGGACAAGTTTGAGACTCTTGTATTAGATAGAACTTGTGAATTGAGCTTGTTATGATAACTTAAATAGTTAGCTATTTATTAAAAGTCAATCCCTAAAGTCAAAAGCCACATACCATGTTCAGTCATCAGAGAGACACCCCATGAAACCTGGTCACACTTTAACGAAGCAAGACCCCTTCCTGTCGACTCCAACCACTCCTAAACACAATTGGAATTCCTCTAGGCCTGATGATGCCCCATTAGTGGGTCTGTTAGTGGGGGCACAGAATAAAGTTATTGTTTCAGTAGATTTATGACTCAGCATTTAGGAGCAGAATTGAATGATGTGAAATTTTTATTGCTTTGCTCACAATACCCTGAGACATTTCACGACATCAGAAGAAATTCTAACAATTGTCTTTGCAATTTTTTTTCTTTAAAAAAAAGAAAGAAAGAAAAAAAGAATGACCAACACCGCATTAATAATTCGAGTTACCAGGAATGTGACAAGAGCGCTCACAGGCATGATGCTCGACTCTGGAAATGCCACGCATTTACACACACCAGCTGAATTCCAACTGATGAAATCCTGACATGACCTAAATGTATTCTTTGACATGGCTGATGCACATTCCACTTGACTGCTGACAAAGCAGAAAGTCTTGCTCAAGTCAGCGTGAATAATGCTTGTACTGTATGTGTGAAAAAAAGGGAAAAAATTGGAAAAGTGCATATATCCTGTCATACACTGACAAAGCTGTACATGCATGTGAATTAAAGAAAATGTATATATAGTATATATGGACTACTGATAACAATACAAATGCTCTTGACTCCAATAAACCAGCATGATAGTGAAAATTCTCCTCCTTGCTGTCTCCAGTCTCATGCTAACAGAGATTATGGCTGTAATGTGAAGATGAGTATAAATGTGGTGACAGAGGATGGAACGATAGCACACATGCTTTATGTTAACAGCCAATCACTCAGCAGATGTTTGTTTATGCTGCATTAAGCGCTATCTAATCTAGCATAGATACAACACACACTCCATCACACATTAAATATGAAAATAGCATTAAGTTGATTGTAAAGAAGATGAGATTCATCCTAACTAGTGTGTTTGTATGAGTTTTGCAGATTTAAAAAATAAATAAATAAATAAAATAAATAAATACATATAGCCGATCTACAAGGGTAAAAAAAAAAAGAGGTCTGTTGTTTCGTTTTCTAATCCAGGTCTGCCAATATGAATATTTTAAAGGATTTCACTGAGGTTTAGGACAGCAAACGATAATCCGCTTTAAATCAGTAACAGCATATTGGCTCAGGCTTATACCTTATACCACCCAAGACAGAGTCAAGGAGCAATGGGCGCAATTTAAAATAATAAGCAGCCCAGATATGTCATGCAATGCCTTCAGTATTTCAAAGAAAAAAATATGTGCACGGAGCAAACGGCGGTTTGTATAACATACATAATTATGCTGATGACTTCTTGTCACATCCGAGTCTTTGTATCTCCATGTTTCCAAATGAAAATATCTGAATTTATTTTAATGAATGTGGAAACTTCAAGGGCATCTTATTTGCATGTCCTGTAAGGCTGGTGTGTTAAGAGATATAAAGTATCTATTCCCTGAGGATTCAAATGTGAGTCATTGAGGCCTAAGAGAGTAGTCCCGAGCGCTCTTGCTGAGCATGGAAAATTGCAGGGGTTGACCCGTCTCCGCCACTGGAATGTGATTTCCACCCTCAGCAAGAGAGCAGATCCCAAGGACCCAGGGCAACATCACTACAGCAGGGGGAGAAATGTATTAGACGTGCTTCTCAACAGACTTTGTCATGTTGCATTTATAGCGCTACTGTCATGGGGAAACAAGAGCGAAAGAGACAAACACTGGCCTAAAGAATTCTAGAAGGACATACAAGTGCATGTGTGTGTTTTGAAAAAAAACAAAAACAAAAAAAAAGAGGGCAACTGTGCAACAATGTACAATCCATTAACATTAATTAATGCATTGGGCACACTGTAAAAATCATGTTTCGTTGTAAATAAAAGTATTTTTGGAGTACATTTTACTATTTGCGTTCTACTTCAAAATGTCATGTTTAATTCAATGTGTTATATGCAGTATCTTTATAAGTAATTATGAAATTTACAAGCAATTTTTAAGTGAAATTGTGTCTGTCTTTTTTTTCCAGTGTATAATAAACATTGAACAATATATTACAGCATTTTAGGTTCAAGTTGATTTCTACATACTAATATATTTTTCACTTTTCTAGATGTATAAAATAACTTGAATGTATTATAAACAAACATAGATTATCAAATAACAAAACAAATATTAATATTGATGATATATAAAAATATCAAAATGTATAATAATTATATAATAATAAAAAAAAAACTTTTACAAATAAGTATTTTCAATTATGAATATAGTTCATTATACATAATGCATTAACTAACATTAATGAAGTAAACCTTATTTCAAAGTGTTACCTAAAAGAGTAACAGTAAACTAAAGTTCACAAAACCAATTTGCATTGCATATTTTTCCATTCACACACATCACAATGCAATATAAATATATAATCAATTCTAATGACTATTAACAGCCAAGTCAGTGGGGATGACAGTCAAAATTATTCTCATTGTTCATTTAATAATATGTTTGATTTGTATGTAACATTAGCATCAATTACCGCTTGATTGTCTTGCATTGATAAAGATGCTGAAAGGTGATAAAAGCTGTTGAAAAGCGAATTAACGGGCGATTACATTAGTATTTTGAATGAGATTTTCTGCTGAGGTGTTGAGCTAATCTAATCTTGTTTATATTCTGAAAAGGCATCTCATGTGGGTTGAGGAAATTAGTATTTGAAGGGCGGAAGGCAATCAAATCAATCATATTTTGAGCCTTATAAGCTGTTTCATGTGAAATAAAAACAGTTCTCTCTGCTTTCATTGTATTCAGACAGGTCCTTTTCAACTGTCCATTCTTAATATCCCTCATACTGTACAGAGCCACGGATTAATCAGCCCCCCCTCGCTGGCCCAGATGGACAGAGCCTGTTCACTGTTATTAAATCCCGAAGTGTTTTGTACTCAAATCAACACATTTCACAGCCCTCGTCTTCATCAGATCTCATATATACAGTATAGCGTTGGCATGCATTCTGTAGCTTTCAAACGGAAAAAACACGGAGCGACGTATATATATACTGTGAGCTAGATGGTCCAGCGATCTCTTTGTGGGTCCTCTGACGATCGCTCAGAAATCTGGGTTTGGCCCACTAATCTAGCTGCATTACTCTTTGCCAAGGGATTATGGAGTGACAATTTCAAGAGGAAGGAAAGATGTAATGCCGCGCTTAAGCCTCTGGTCCTATTAAAAGCCAAATTGTGCTGTGACATCAACACAAGCGCTGCTTCACAGTTGCTAAACATTTCATAAAGTTGATGCATTCTCTAAATGCAAATAAGGATATTTCCGTTCCGTCCCTCAGGAAAATCACTTTTCACACTTGTGCGGTTCCGGCTGTCTGAAGACTACCCTTAAGCACTTGGCATTTTTAAAGCTTTAGAGACTGTTCAGTCGATTAATCCAAGAGGTATGTTTAAATCCATCTTCAAATTAACAAGGCAAAAATGAGAAAATCTTTAGCCAGAGTGTGGCCCGTTTAAAGGCCTTTTCAGGTGTTGGTGGTTTACAAAGCCAATGGACGTAATCCTCTTTTTTTTTAAGTGGCCCGGAATCTGCTTTTTCCAACTGGTAAGGACCAGGTCTGAGGTTTAAAAGAGCCAAGGGGTGATGACCCACAGAGCCTTTGTCTTGACTTAAGAGAACATAATGAAAGGATTAGTCAAAAATAGTGTCCAGGTATAGGGCTACAATAAGCAGGAGCAGGGACTGCTGGAAACCTATGGTAACATTCAATGGATGTTGGCCCTTTTTTTTAAATGAGGTGGAAGGCTTCAGGAAATGGCATGAATTCACAAGTTACTGCTTTATTTTTGCACCGAGGAAATCCCATGGGGAACACAAAATAACTTCAGTCTACAGTAATTAACTTTGGTGCAACCTTTGGTTGGAGAGTGCACTCGACCCTGCAATTCTTTTGCCACAGCACTTCAGCAGCTGCCTCTGACTATAGACCTTCAGCAGTAATGCTTTTATACAAACATAACCACACTTGCCCATGGTATATAGGTTGAGGAAGTAAACTGAAAAAAAAAAAAATTCTAATCAAAATGGACAATATGAATATATTGAAACTATGTATAACAAAACTAGGCACAAAAATATGTGAAGAAATGGTACAACTCTTTTAAAATCCTTTCAGCAATGTAAATATACAGTATGTGTGTGTGTGTGTGTGTGTATACGTATATATATATATATATATATATATACACACACACACACACACAGACACACACACTGTATATATATATATATATAAATAAAAAAAAAAATATATATACAGTCAATTTTACCAATTTTGTGGTCTGTAAGATTTTTTAAAATGTTTTTGAAAGAAGTATTTCATGCTTACCAGGGCTGAATTTATTTTGATCAAAATACAGTAAATACAAAAATATTGCCAAATATTATTACATAACAGTTAATAACTGTTTTCTTGCTGTTGAAAACAGTTGTGCTGTTTGATATTTTTGTGAAAACTGATACTTTTTTTTTTCAAGATTCTTTATGAAGCAGTTTTTGGAAATAGATATCTTGGTAACACTTTACAATAGGGAACACATATTCACTATTAACTATGACTTTTTTCCTCAATAAACTCCTAATTTGCTGCTTATTAGTTATTAATAGTTGTTAAGGTTAGGTGTGGGAAGGGTTAAGGTATATAAAATATGGTCATGCAGAATAAGGCATTAATATTTGGTTTATAAATACTAATAAACAGCCAGTATGCTAGTAATATGCATGCTAATAAGCAACTAGTTAATAGCGAGAATAGGTCCTTAAAATAAAGTGTTACCGAAATCTTGTCTAACGTTATAAATGCCTTTACTGTTTTTCACTTTTGATCAGCTTAATGTTTCATTGCTGAATAAAAGTATTAATTTCTTTTAAAAAATATATGTATCTTACTGACCCCAAACTTTTGAACAGTAGTGTATTTTTGTAGATATGGAGAGTCAAGTCAGGGTAAATTGAAACGTATTTCCAAAACATAGTCAGCATAATTAGTATGATTATTGTGATGGCATCACTAGTTATCCAGTGAAATGACACCTGTGGTTTGAATTAGATGTAAATCCTCAAGACCTCATTAAATAAAAGACCAGCATCACTAGATGACCAGTGAGCTCAATTTAAGAAACTCTGCACTGAAATTAAAATAATTTTAATTTCATGTTATGGTCTGATTTTACTTGCTCTGATTCCGTTTGAAGGATTTCTCATTTGATTGGTACCTCATTAGCAGGCCTGCAGGAATGTGAGCATGCAGAACTCCACAAATATATCTGTAGATGTGGAAAGCCAGCATTCACAAAGTTCTACACATCCCTGTTTGTTTATGAAATATTTTGGCTAATTTGATTATGCTTGCAGCTAGCAAAAACTGTCTAATACTCTCAGCTGTTTAACAGATTTTACCGTGTTTAAATACATCCCGCTTTAACATTCAAAGTCCTACAGTACCAACTGGCATACTGTGGTGTACTGAAAAGTAGCTAAATAAACCAGCAGACAATGCATTTACAGAACAGAACGTTATTTTAACAACATCAATTATTATACACTGCAGCAAGCCACCTGTACATAAAAAGCAACAACTCTTAATCTATAACTAGCTAACGGAGGCATAATGATATTGGAATATAATAGCAAGACCCCAAAGGTAGGCTAAGTTAAATGATGTTAAGCTATTATCAGTACCAAATTTATGAAACAGAATTGTTTTATTACAAAAATATATACCCAGGAAAGTTATTTTTACACAGAAGACAAAAACTTTAATCTAAAACTAGCTAAGTAAAATGTTATATTATAATATATCAGGATTGCCACACACACACACACACACACACAGACGCAAAAAAAAATTACACACTGCCCTTTACCCACTGTTCCTCTATAGTGAATATTTTTAAACACTTAAAATATTTCAAAGCCTACATTATTTTTTTAAACTCTACAGTTGTGCAGTAAAATTAACTTTAAAGATTAACTTTTCATTCATAAAGATTAAAAAAATGGCCAGAAATGTGTCTCCTGGTGGAAAACAAGGACTTTTAAGATGAAAATTACATAAAATTACCATTATAAGCAGTAGATGGCAGCAGAGGATCGCTCAAGTTTTCCACTACCTAGGTTTTGTCACGTCTTGCTTATGGATTTATTATAAAATGACTACTATACCAAATTTTTGTACTTTTACTTGTACTAAAGAATGAATAAAAATTTGAATTAGTAATGGTCTAATAATTAAATAATAATGCATTACGTATTTTATCTTTAACTGTAGAAGCTGCTAAATATATTCAGCCACCACAGACTTGTCGCTGCTGTAGGTTTGTTACTCTTAATTTACTATGTATCTCTTAATGCACAGCTCTATTTTGACATTGGCTTGTCAGATAGTTCATTCCGTCCATTGCTACAATATTTATCACTGTCGATCATAGCAATGACTCGCGAGTCAATTTAGTTGATTCACTCGCGTAATTTTTTTACATTCGTGTTTGTCATTCCTGAAACAGTATATGTGGACAAACAAAACTTTTCTTCACATTTTAAATGAATTATGTGAGAAACTTTTTTTTCTTGTTATAACGGGAAGATCAGCGAGCACGTAGAACTCCGTAAACTTGTGAAAACAATTAGTTCAGAGAAACACCTTTGATCTGATTCTGATCTGATTTGGACATGACGCGTCGCTGTGGAAATAATAAGATGATGCGTATAGATTATTTAATTATTTCATATTGTGTTTTTGTATGTTACCATTGTCCATTGACACTATATCACAAAAAATAAATAAAACAAAAAATCAAGCTGTCATTTATTGTACTCTTGGGGGCCCCCTGGTGGCCACGGGGGCCCTAAGCAGCCGCTTAGTTCGCTTATGCCTTGGGCCGGCTCTGATAATGTTAAATATTTCTATATAAAATAAATGATGTTCTTTTTAACTTTGTATTCATCAAAAAATCCTGACAAAATGCATCTCCGTTTCTACTAAAATATTAAGCAGCTTTTTTTCACACTGATAATAATAAGAAATGCGTTTTGAGCAGCAAATCGCATATTAGAATGAGGATCATGTGACACTGAAGCTGGAGTAATAATAGCTGTAGAAAATTCAGCTTTGCCATCACAGGAATAAATTACATTTTAAAATGCGTACATAACAGTAGAAACATTATATTAAACTGTAACAATTTTTCACAATATTGCAGTTTTTACTGTATTTAAAAATTACTTTATATTACTAGTATATATTGATAGCGTGTGCATTAATAATTCAATAATATTTATTTGTTTATACGGTTCAAATTCGAACACCCACATTCATTGCTCAACGGTTCAAATTTTCTCTCCTGTACTGACTTTGCTTTACATAAATTTAAATGCAATGGACCTTCCCTTTGTTGACAGCAGTACTCCTTTTTTTCTTGATGTTACCTTGGAACCTGAACTTTTTTTCTGTTTACCAGGTTGAGACAGGCTGATTAATCTGCTGTTATGTGGTTTAGGAAAAGCCAGAGAAAGATCCTCTTGTTTCCCTCCACCTGCACACGTGTAGATATGGAGGCCGGGAGACAGGCTGGGTGAGGACACTCTGTGTCTGATGTCCACCATTATCAGTAGTGGCATTCTGATGTCTGTGTACATTTGTTCTCTGACAGGTGATTAGCATTGTTTGACTTATCTTCACTTGATGACTGAACAATGGGGCCCTAAAATGGGGAAGATAGATGAAACACAGTTAGGACTACAGGGGGTTCTCCTCTATCTAAATGAATCCTAAGCTAAATTTAACTGCTGTTTGGTATGGTTTAAAGAGTAACCCTTCTGGATGACTTAAACATTAGCCATGCAATGCTACTTTATTAGCCACTTAGGCCAAAAAAGCTAGTTTAGCATTATCAACTAGTAAATCAACCAGCTATCCACCAATGGTAAAACTAATTTATGTTTTTAGCTCTGACTTCTTGTAACAAATAAACCTTTAACTCAAATAAACCCTTAACAGATGAATGCAAATACGCAGGCAGCAGATTTTTGAAGCAATGTGTGATTTGTTCTGTCAAAGTATGCAGTGAAGCAAGTTTGATTTAGCTGGTCTTGGAAGATCTAAGCTGGGTTCGCTGGCCAATCACCAACAGCATCAGAAATGGAGCCGGCACTTTCAAGGAACTTCAAAAAGACGGTTCAATGAGAGTGCGCTTTAATCAAGCACATCTCTTAGGAAGCTGCTTGTCAGGAGAGAAACTTTACTGATGTTAATTTTATGGTCAATATTTTAGATCAGTTGCTTGGTAAAAATAACAAGATTTACATCTTGTTTTGTGAAAAAGAGGTCATTCTAAACGTATTAGTAGCAGTAGCACTCTATTAGTATTAGCATAATGTGTTTATGGATGGGCCCCCTATCCTTTGGACATTTTACTGTCAAATGAATGAATGAATGAATGAATGAATGAATGAATGAATGTGATATTATGACAAAACAACTGAATAACTGCTTTCAATTAAATAGATCCATTTTATATTTTATATATATTACAGCAAGTTGGGTAACACTTTATTTTAAGGTGTCTTTGTTGCACATATTACATGTACTTTCTATTATAATAACAATTAATTATGCATAATTAGTAACCCTAAACCAATCCCTAATCCTAACCCTAACCATATAGTATGGACATGTCGTTAATTATTATTACTTAGTACGTAAATGTATAATTACACTGTAACAAGGACACCTTAAAATAAAATGTAACCAAATACTGACATTTTCCCCTCTCAAAACTTTTTTCATTTTTCTTTTCTTTTTGTCATCCAACTTGAGAGTCTGATATTAAGTAATAACGTAATTATCAGTTTGTAATTAAAACTGTGATAGTTGAATGCACGAAGTTTCAAAAATTCCACACTATAATTGTGAACAGTGAAAGTCATTTTTATTTTCAGGTTACAGCTTCTTAATAATTTGTGTTAAAAAATGAAAATTACATGAAATGTCAAGTTGCATAACTTTATTTTTCTACTTTCAATTTAATGACATTTAAAGAAAATAGTTTTGTACTTTTTCAAATTTATTTGTCACCCTAAATTAAAAAAAAAAAATGCTTAATGTAAGTAAAATTGTATGGCATGGAATAAAAAAAAAAAAAACCTACTAGTTTAACATGTACGTGTTTATGTATTAATGCTGTAAAGTGGTAGCCCCCCTCCACTTTCTCAGTTTGAGGTGTGAAAATTTGCTCATTTAAACTGTAATGCAGTGTGTGAATGACACAAGACGATGGCTATAGGGGAAATACAGAGATATTTTTAATGACTTCATGTTGTGTCGTCTTAGAATTTCATGAGCACAAATTCATATCAGTACATCCACAGCATGAAGGTAAGATCTTGGATTTATGAATCATTCATTTTAAAATCTTCCTGTCTACTGCCATTTGTTATGACATTCGCTTCAAACATTACACTACTCGTGTATATATATATA
>NW_015552660.1:147614-156002 GCF_001515605.1 Sinocyclocheilus anshuiensis
ATCACAGCCATGCTGATATAGAGCCGGTATCGCTCTCGTACTCGAGTGATATTGCTCATATATAGGATACCATTACTGTAATATAAATAGTAAAATAGAATGGGAGTGTGGCCACAAAATGTAACAGCATTTCACCATTGTGTTCTAGCAATCTTTTTAAAACATGTATCCCCTGATTTGACCTTTTCAAAAACTATCGACTCATAACATATTAGCTTGTGTTAGCAAGCAAACAGAACCAGCCCTCTCTGCCTCATTTATGCCAGAGGTGTACATTCAAGGCATATACCATAAATAAATGCACAGGCGCTCTATTTTTGGAATAGATTCTTCAAAGCCTTGTGGATAATATTGTGTTCCAGATCAATTTAGAGAGAAAAATGAACAGCATCACAGAACTGAAGCAAAACAATGCTAGTTCTCTGAGTGACTCCAACCACTCTGCAGCCCAATAATGAAGTGTGAAATTGAACTGTCAGTACTCTGTGATTGTGTGTCTTCTCTTGCCAGAGGGATCACATTGTGGCTGATAAAGCTGCACACAATGCAGGTTCTGACACACGGTCTCAGAGAACATGTCCTCCCAACCTCCACTTATCTGCTCGTCATTTGTGGAGCTACAGTTGCAACAATGACATCCCCAACACAAATCTACTGTCATATCAGGCATGGTAAAAGGACGATAATTCTGATGAAATGATGATAAACCACTGAGGAGCTAAGTGCTAAATGGCACGTTGATTGGATTTTTTTCTTTCTCTCACATTTCTTCATGTCTCTTCTTGGATTACAGTCACCATAGTGGCTTAATTGCTGAAAGTAGCTGCTGCCACTGTTGCATGGATAACAGCTGCCTGAGCTGTTGTAGCACGCTCTAACTACCTACAAGGAAAGGTGGCATATTTATGTAGTTACTTAATGAGGTGAACTTTGGGAGCCTTAATTAGAGATGAATTAATCATTCTGTTGTGCAAATAATGTGAAATCATATTTAAAGCATCTTTACATGTTATTGTAAAAGTTATCTGTGGGTTCCATTTTTTCTTTTCTTCAAGTAAACATCATTTTTATCTCTGAGTCACCAAGCTTTGTTACCCAAGTTACTAAATTGAACACCTGATTACAAAGAAATGAGTTCACTTCCAGAAAAAAAAAATAAATAAAAATCCTGATAATTTACTCACCTCCATGACATCCAAGATGTATTTCTTTCTTCAGTCGAAAATAAATTAAGGTACTTGAGGAAAACATTCCATGATTTTTCTCCATATAGTGGACTTCAATGGGTTGACGGTCCAAATTGCAGTTTCAATGCAGCTTCGAAGGGCTCTACACGATCCCAGCTGAGGAATAACACCTGTTTCACACATACTCCGTCTGCAGTGCGTATGCGGTCCGTGTGCGTTACGTATGCGGTGCAGAAGCAGCACAGACTCATTGTGCTTTCACACAGGACGCGTTTGCAGTTCGCTCCTGATCCGCGGCTGTATACCAAACACAACATTTATCCATTATTTTGATTTCAAATCCAAACGTAGTTAGCCTATACTGAAAGTGCTTTTTTTCAGCATTGTGATCCTCTTTTATCACAGTACAGTTAACACAATCTTTCATAGATATATTCACGTTTAAACTCAATTAATATAAACAGCGTATTAAGTTGCTCAAGCAAGTGGAAACACATTTGAATACGGGATCGTGTAGAGCCTTTTGAAGCTGCAGTGAAACTGCAATTTGGACCTTCAACCCATTGTCCACCATTGAAGTCCACTATATAGAGAGAAATCCTGGAATGTTTTCCTCAGTGACCTTAATTTCTTTTTGACTGAAGAAAGAAAGACATGAACATCTTGGATAACATGGTGGTGAGTAAATTATCAGGATTTTTTTTATTATGGAAGTGATCTAATCCTTTAATACTTTTATTCAGCAGGGATGCATTATATTAATAAAAATTGACATCAAATACATAATGTTACAATAATTTACAACAAATTAAAAAAAAAGTTAGAATATTTCTATTTTACATTCTTTTGATCTTTTTATTTATCAATCAAACAAATATGTGTCTACAAAATTAGTCAAATGGCCTTTACAAAAAAAGTTGGACGATTTTGAAGTTGGAAGAGAAAATGAGATGAAGTTTTTCGCCCTACCCTATACCTTTTTTAACCAAAGTACACAGACAAAGAACTAACCACGTGTGACTTTTACAACATGTATACATAATGCGTGAAGTTGCGCATACACATTGCAGAGCTAGTGCAAGACAAGCATTTGTCGTTAAAAGTATATAAATGAGTATATATATATATATATATATATATATATATATATAATTATTTTTTTCTTTTTAGTACTCCTACTCCTACTTTGGAATGTAAATCAATCAGATATTTATAACAGTTTAACAGATTACTATAATAAATAATATGTCTTAGTAAAATTATATATATATATATATATTTTTTTTAAATGACCGATCATTTCGCTAGATAAGACCCTTATTCCTCAGCTGGGATCGTGTAGAGCCTTTTGAAGCTGCAGTGAAACTGCAATTTGGACCTTCAACCCATTGTCCACCATTGAAGTCCACTATATAGAGAGAAATCCTGGAATGTTTTCCTCAGTGACCTTAATTTCTTTTTGACTGAAGAAAGAAAGACATGAACATCTTGGATAACATGGTGGTGAGTAAATTATCAGGATTTTTTTTATTATGGAAGTGATCTAATCCTTTAATACTTTTATTCAGCAGGGATGCATTATATTAATAAAAATTGACATCAAATACATAATGTTACAATAATTTACAACAAATTAAAAAAAAAGTTAGAATATTTCTATTTTACATTCTTTTGATCTTTTTATTTATCAATCAAACAAATATGTGTCTACAAAATTATTAAGCAGCACAACTGTTTTCAACATCATAAAAAAGTTTTCTTGAGCAGCTAATCCGCATATTAGAAAAAAATTGTGAAGGATCATGTGACACTGAAGACTGGAGTAATTTTTAAATATATACAAAATAGAACACAGTTATTTTAAATTGTAATAATATTTCACAATATTACAGTTTTTACCATTTTTTATCAAATAAAATGCAACCTTAGTCAGTATAAGAGATTTCTTTTGAAAACATTACAAAAAATGTTCCAACCCCAAACGTATGAATAGTAGTGTAAAATAATAAATCAATAAACCAATCAATACTTAAATAAATAAATAAGGCAGCCAATCGAAGACAGAGTGACCTTACCTCATTCATTTTCAATGACACTTGGCGAGATGCAATGACACAAGCGACAGCGACCATTGGTGAAAAGATGTTGGGGTATGCAGCAACAAAAGAAATCTACATTTATGAAAAGGCAAATTTGATGCAATACACGTGAAGAAAATAAAGCTCACATTGGCTAATTGAATAAGAAACATAACATACTTGAGATCCTGCATCAGATTAGTGTGGTTGATGTCCCAAACTGTTTCTAGGGCAACCAGTACTAAGAATGCATACAAGTGACCAACCGGTACAGCGACCAGTGACATGCAGAGACAAAGACGTTGGCACTATGAATGGGGTTTTAGAGAGGAGCGCAACGTCCATGCTGCTGTAGAGTACAGAACTGTGTCTGGGTGATAATCTAATCTCTTTTAGAGTTACTGATTTGAAGGGAACATAATGCTTAGTGTAGTAAACTTTTAAAGGTGGTTCTGACAGAGTACACCACTAAATGGAGCAATACTGAATCCACAAAAACTGTGCAGGAGCATACGGGAAATGGAATGGATTGACAAACAAATTGAATCGAAGGTTCTGGCACACTATTCCGGATCGTTCCGGCCCAATTTAAGCCATAATCCATTACCCAGGAAATATCAAATTCCTGAAGATGAGACACTGACCTACTGCAAAGGAAAGGTGTGTGCGAGAGAAAGAGGGAGAGAGGATGCGTCATAGCTGGAGACAGAGTGAAAGTGAGCGAGAGAGAGAATTATCACACTTCCTTCTGTCGGCTCATGCTCTCACCTGTCTGATCCCATTGCTCCAGTCATGCACATTGTGCCATTATCCACAGTATGCACCAGTGGCCCAGAACCACAGGTGAGGTCTGTCCGTTCTCCTCCACCCAAGAAAACAGCACCGCAAAAGTCAATTTCCTCACACAACCTTGAAGTTAGGCCTGGTAACAATGTAGAAGGAGAAGTATAAGCAGAATTGATCAGTGCTGCTGCTTGTGGGTGGGGGGTTTCGTTGGGGCGGATGAGGTGGTGTTAAGAAACCTGTCTCAGCCCGAGCCATTACTGACTGTACACGAGAGGCATAGATACATTCTGCCGAGCACGTCAGCTGTCTCCTGTTGTTTAGTGGAGACAGATATGTGTGCAAACACTAGGGTTTGGCTCAGGGGTCTTGGTGAAGCATAGGGATGAAATGAATTCTGCCTCTCACTCCTGCTTTAAATTGACTGTGACATTTAAAACGCTGCGTGAGACAAGATGTTTGCATTAATAAGTTGCGTGAGCTCCCGAATGGAGGGTTCCCTCTGGAACGGCACTCATTTGCACCCCTCTTCCTCAGCTCTAGGGAACCTCTGAGGCCTCCCTGCTTTATTGACAGATGTTGTTGTTATTGTTGTTGTTATCGTGTCAGCTTTACTTCTAATTTAACATTCTCTCCTATGATTAGAACAGGTTCAAGACAAAGTGATTGCTGACGGTGAATCTGACAGGCCAATATTCATAGAAATGAAGAGAAATAAAAATTTTATATAACAATTTAAACTATATTAATAAAAACTATAATAGTATCTCAATGATACTAAAATAACACTGATTGTGGGGCACCTGTGCTGCTGAATCTAAAGCCCAAATACAAAATAAAATCATGTTTCAATTAAATTGATGTGTAACATGTCATAATGGCAAGAAAACACGTCTTTCTATTGCTCACAGAAACATAGAATGACTAGCGTAGTACAATTTACGAATAAATGACTCTTTTGAACTGGCTCTTTTTAGTGAATTTAAAACATATAGTGTAACCATTGCAGTCTGATTCATGAATAAATGACTCTTTTGAACTGGCTCTTTTTAGTGAATTTAAAACATGTAGTGTAACCATTGCAGTCTGATTCATGAATAAATGACTCGTTTGAACTGGCTCTTTTTAGTGAATTTAAAACATGTAGTGCAGGGGTGCCCAAACTCGGTCCTGGAGGGCCGGTGTCCTTTGTCTATGGAAGTTTATAGCTAAAGTATTTATGATTTTATAATTTTATAATTAAATAATATTCAATTGCAAACATATCAAGTCATATCAATTGCAAACTGAATAATCTTTATTTTTTTTTATTAAAATAAATATTTTCGTAATGTACAAAGCTAGATGTTTCCATAACTTAAAGCATTAGCTGACAGATAATTTCTTTCATATGTAAGATAATAATATTATTCTATTCTAAATCGGAATCGATTCAAACTGAGAGCTTATGAATTTGAATTGAACTGGGAAATCATTATTAATACCCAGCCATAATAATGTAATTGTAATAATAATAACAATAATAACAAAACCCAGTAGGCTCATTATATTGAAGCTCCCTCTACTTTATATCACCCTCATACTTCATGTTTTAGTATCTGAGCCTCCAAACATAAAAAATGAAATATTTTCAAATTTTGTAGCTTATCATGTTGAAATTACATTCTCATCAGAGTACACAAAGTAATAATATATCAATAAGACACTTATGTTATGCATGTTTTGAAGTGCATTTTTTTTTTATATTAAAAGGGCCTTGGGGTTTTTCAGAACTCAAACAAAACACGAGGCTTAATATATTGTTTATTCCTTCTTCTTCTTCTTTTCTTTTCTTTTTTTTCTTTTTTACAGTCTACATCCCCACTGTCCCACCAGATGTCTTCATTCAGAGAGCCGGTTACCCTAAACTGCTTATGCCCAGCACATGATCCTCTCTCACATCTGTCAATTTATTTCCTCAAGGTTGCGATATGTATTTCCAGACCCTGTCAATTACAAAACTATTTTCCTCTCCCTTGCCACATTCATAATTAAACTCTTGAGGTACAGTACACGAATGCGAGCACCGAACACATGGAAAGAAAATGGAAAGCAGGGTTTTGGCTTAATGAGAAGCCTCGGCTTTGATCAGGTGGAATATGAGGGGGAAATATTACAGGATCATCAGGCTTATATAAGCTGGTTATAATCTGGTACTCTCACTCGCTGGACAGCACGACAGACAGCTGTCAGTCAGACGTTTCACCGCTGTGCACATTCCTGTATATGTGCGTATATGTGTATTACATTCTCTTTGTGCCTGACTTCCACTGATCATGTGCACACAACATTGTTTGTGCACAATACAAAATTAAAGAGCGATTTGGGAAATGTTGGGAAAGTGTGCGTCATAATTTTTTGTCTCTGTCCTGGTTTTGATGCCATCTCTCCGCAGGAAACATCTGGCGTGCGATGCTAGATTTATCGTGGGAACAATAATTAAATGCATCACAGATGACCCCATCAGTGCAGCGAGATATGAGAAACACGAAAAACAAAACCAATAGATAACACAGCAGAAATTGCACCCTGTAAAAAAAATTGCTTCTAGAATCAGAGAAACAAAACGGATAAAAATAAATGACTCTGTAATTGAAGAATAATCACAAATAGTTGCAAGAGGAAGCGATAGGCCTAAATAAAATAAAATAAATGGATAAGTAAACAGATCACCTCGTATGTTCAATATTGGCTGTTTTTAAATGCCAGTTCTTCTGTTTCTCTCTCCTTTTCTTTCACACAAACATAGCCACCCACCAACCAACACATTGGCTCCAAATGATGCCAAGCTTTTGCTTCCAATAGAGGGGGTGTGGGGTGTACAACAAAAGCTTTTGCCAGAAAGAAAGAGGAGGAAAAATGGACAGTCTGTTCAAATGACCATGAAATGCAGGCCAAATTAAATGCCTTGTGAATAACTAGGCCCACAGAGAGTAGCCTTCACTTTCTAGGCTTGAGTTATAGGTTATATATCATCTCCTCGGGAGATCATAATTTTGGCAGTGGCCATGCTTTCCAAAGCACTGGTGAAATGAAATCACTATGTTTTAAAGCAGCGGAGAGGCTTGCTGAGCATATGGGCGTAAGGCATGTGTCTTTCACAGTTTGTGATTTCAGAAATCACTGACTAGAGTGAGTCATGGGCCTACGGGTCATTTGTGCACTCTATGTGAACATGGAATTAAAATGATTTCCAAATGGCAGTCTTTTACTTGTCGTCACTGGTCATATTCCTCAGTTTTGCTCCAGTGATTTTTTTTTTCTTATTTGCATGTATAGTGAATGCTGTTAACATGTACAGGCATAAACTATTTGTGGTAATTAGCTTGACTAAAGGCTGGTGTTAGCTTACTATATCACTGCTGACAGCAATTTAATTTTCCTTTTTACAGAAAATAACAGAAAACCCCAAAACCAAGAGAAATAATTCGGTCTTCAGCTAGGTGGCAGACATTTAAAGAGATAGTTTACTGAAAAATAAAATTCACTCGTCTTCCTGTTTTTTTGAAATCCATACAGCTTTCTTCACAAAAGGAGATGTTCATGCATAATGTCCAAGCTGTTTTTTCCATACAATGAAAGTGAATGATGCCCACATCTATCAAGCAAGATTTTCAGTGCATATATATATATATATTTTTTGTGACATTTTATGGTATTATTGTGCTTTTTGGAGCTTGACATCTCCTGGTCACCATCAACTTTTATTGTATTGAAAAGAACAGCCTCAACATTCTTCAAAACTTCTTCTTTTGTATTCCCTAGAAGGAAGAACATCATATGGTTTTGGGAGGACATAACATAAGTAAATTAGGTAAGTTTAATTTGTTAACACCAGCTGACATGACCAATACTTCTACAGCATTTATTAATATTAGTTCATGTTGATTTCTACATCTACTAATATATTTTTTTGTAACACTTTAGTAAAGGGACCCGTTCTCACTATTAACAAGTTGCTTATTAGCATGCATATTGTTAACACATTGACTGTTTATAAGTACTTATAAAGCACATATTCTGCATGACCATACATATGTAAGAACTACCTTGCTAACTATTAATAAGCAGCAAATTAGGAGTTTATTGAGGTAAAAGTCATTGTTAATCAACAGTAACAGTTAAACAACAGTAATACCCATTCTCTCAAGAAAAAAAACTCGTAGTCTTGAGCGCAAATGGAGAAAAACTAACTTGGAAGTTTTTAGAATTGCGTGGAAAAACGGTATGTCCAGCTATAGACAGGCTCTAAAAGCTGCCAGGGCCGAGCATATCCACAAACTCATAGAAAATAACCAAAA
>NW_015552660.1:156136-159450 GCF_001515605.1 Sinocyclocheilus anshuiensis
TTTCTGCCATATGTACATTAACTGACAGTCACCACTGATAAGCTACCACTAAATATTGTAGAAACTTAATTTGCTGTAAAGTTGCTTTGCAGTGATTTGTATCGTGAAAAGCGCTTACAAATAAACTTGACTTAATCAGAATCAGAATTAGAAAGAGCTTTATTGCCAAGTATGCATGCACATACAAGGAATTTGTTTTAGTGTCACAAGCTTTTAGTACACAGAGACAACAACAACACACAGACAATGAAAATAAGATGAGACTAAAAACACACACATATGTAAACATAAATAGACAAAAATAGAAGAAAAAAAAATTGTATGTACAGTTGTGCTGATAGAATAGGAATAGAATAGAGTGAGATGCAGGGTTGTACTAGGATGTAGGTGGTAAAAAATAAATATAAGGTTATTGCACATATCTTTATTGCACAATGGGGGGAACATTTAATTGTTCATAAGGTAGATTGCCTGGGGGAAGAAACTGTTCTTGTGCCTGGCTGTCCTGGTATTTGTGGCTCTGAAGCGCTGGCCAGATGGCAAAAGTTCAAAAAGGGGATGGCTTGGATATGAGAATTAATGGCTTTTTAATGACTTGTTAATAGTGAGAATTGGACATTAAAATCAAGTGTGACAATATTTTTATATCTGTTAACACAGGTTTGATACACTGTGAACTAACATGAAGAAACAATAAACTAATTTATACTATTAACTAACATTAACAAAGGTTAAAAAATACTGTAAATGTATATTGCTTATAGTTAGTTCATGCATGTTAAGGAATGCATTAATGTTAATCAATTAAACCTTATTGTAAAGTTACCATAAATTATAACAAGATTTTCAATTTTTTTAATGAACTGTCCCTTTACGCTGAGCTTCTAATTTGTCAAAGAGCATATATAACATATGATGAAACACATAAAATGAAACCAAATAACCTTAAACTTCATTAAAAGATGCAAAGCAGAAGGGAGCGATGTATAAAGAGAGATTTGGGGTGTTACTGGAAACTGGTGGGCTAAAAGCTAACTCCGACTGTAATTACAGACTCTCTCAGCAACCGCTAGTCAAGTCTCATTACAGTCACAACATGATACCGTTACTACTGGTGACCAACGCAGCACCTCCCCAACACCTCAAAGACCAACCATGTTAATCTTCCATCTCTTCCATCTCTCTCCTGTACAGCTCAGATTCACTTAGAATACCTTTTCATGTTTCCTCCTATCCCTTTATTCCCCCTTTCAATGTCATTTACCCTCTCTCTGTGAGTGCCTCTGTCTCTGAGACTCCAATTTACTCTAATTCAATTCCATATCGAACAGCTCATTCACTATCAAATAAGGTCTTTTTCAGCACCACCGTTCTATGAACCGCTGATGCTCCAGCTCTCTTTCTTTCCTCCCTACAACACTCTCTGCCATCAGCACCCCATTGCCCATGGGCTAACTTATCATCACTTTGATTCTGGTCGTGTTGATCTGTTTCTCATGGCTTCTGCATGTTCTTCAGTACATCTTACTGTGAGAGGCTATTCTTTGCTAAATTATATTCATGAATTTGTGAACACCATTGATATACGAATGCAAATTTAAGACTGCATGATATCGTTTGACAAGTGCTGTTTTCTTTCCGGCTGCCATGTTTTCTATTGCAGGGGTTCAGGGATCCACGGGGGTCCACAGGGGGATGTTTGGGAGGCTGCAGAAAATTTGAGAGAGAAAGAAAAAAAGTTCTTTACAAAACATTTTTGTTAGAGCTGTCAAACTTAACTTAAAATATTAATTAAATATGTTAATCACCACCATTTTGAATACATTTGATATTATTGCCATATTATTCTGCTCTCCAAATTTGTGAGATTAATCATGGTTATTTTATTGTATTGACAGCCATAGTTTCTAACAGAAATGCAACATAGAAAAGAGATAACTACGCTTCTCACAGTGCTGTTTAGTGGTCGCCTGATCGAGACCTGTCAAATAATAATGAGCCGTGAAGTGCGCTTCACACAAGTAGCGCTCTTCCACTTTCGGTACGCTAAAGAAATGACAGCGCATATGAGTTTTTATTTATTAAAATTATTAAATAGATACTGCCTTATTGGGACAACACCCTCCCTATAGCCTGCCTACCCCTAATTGATAAATTATTATTAAACATTCATTAAGCAATCGATTTCCACTTTTCCGATGTGATATGTGATGAGAAAAGCGAGTTTGGCAAAAGACGGACTTAAACCCAGTCGATCGCATCATACGCTACCCCCCAGTGCATTACTCTCCAACCTCCGCCACTGCGCTGAACAACACTGTCCAACGAGATGAAATGAACATGACATGAGTGTGTTTTTTCTCAAAATGTAACGACTTTAATCTCGAGATAGTTTTATTTATTTATTTTTGAATTATTATTATTGCTTGGCCCTAATCCTCTTCCGTATTTTTGGCTCATTTTTCTGGAAGACAAATAATATTTTTTTAAAGGCTTATATCTGTTAAAAGTGATTTTTTTGTTGACAACAGGATATAGATTTAGACCTGTAAAAGTTAATAATCAAAGACTAAAATTCACAAAACTCTCCTTTTGATTTTTATTGGGGGCCTTTAAAAATGAACTAGTACTAATAACACACAAATCCTCACTCTGCATCTCATTAACCTTCTTTCAACTCTGAAACAAATCTAAACATCAGTTAATACCTTATAATCCGTGTATCATTCGATCATTCGTTTTTTGATTTAATATTGAAAGTAGAAAAATGAGAAAACGGCTCCTTTTTTCGTTTTTTTGTTTTTTTCCATAAAAGGAAAAACTAAAATTCTGCTTAAATGTTCGTTTTTCGTTCATGGGTGGAAAAATGAATAAACAGCTTGAATATTCGATTTCTACACGTGGACGGGAATTAAACGCCCCTTTCTGCTGATTGGTCAGCCGAAGATCAAACCGTGCCTTCATCAGTTCTTCTGCAGTATCATGCAGCAGAATAATAGTCCTCCACTGCTGCAGTTGTACAGATTAATAACCCATTTGATCAATTTCATATTTTTCTCATCAAACAGACTAATGAATAGCTTGACACAACTCGTACCGGGGCAGAGTCTAGACAGGTCTTTCTTCTGTGTAGACCAGCGGTTCTTAAAGTGATAGGGGTTCCGCAAAATAATTTGCTATAGCCTAAAGTATTTCCAGACTGTAAAGTATTTATTTTTTTTTAATCATGATACATAGGCCTACTACGATTTATTCCAAAGTGACTTATATGATGCATTTAATGTAAAATAATCTAAATGAAGCCTTTTAAAAGA
>NW_015552660.1:159570-187658 GCF_001515605.1 Sinocyclocheilus anshuiensis
GGAATCACCAGCAGCGTCTCCAAAGAGTTTTGATCTGACTATTAAATTCATGGCAGGTTTAATACGCATTATCTCTGACAATATACACATTTGAGAGGGATACTGTGCAAATAACATCAATCAGAGAATTGGGTTCAAGTGGAATTTAGGTCATAATTTGTAGAACCATCTTAGTGCCAAATGTCACAGTTGGATTAGCAGCTGGTTCTCATCATATAAATGGAACTGATGTATTTTATAGATCATTTCCTACATGTCAACATATCGTTTGTGTCTGTTCTCTCCACAATGGACAATGGTTGCCAAAAATCTTGTGTTAATGCAACATTGATATTAACTACTCGAGGCTGACACTCCTCAACAGATGTTAGAAATTTAAATATTTTGTGAATGACCAAATATAACAGTTTCATTATTTTTTGTAATGAATTATGAGATGCTTATTGTACTTCGCCAAGATGTATTCGATTTATTGCTGTAATAACATGTTCCTTTCAGTGCACTTTCAAGTGTTTTGGTCTGGAGGAAGCTGGAGGAAAAAATACACTTTAAAGTATGAATGTCGAATGTGGTGTTATATAGTCTGGCTTATGTGTGTTATCAGTTTATTGGGATGGAAATGTGATGTGGAATAACACGGGAGGCTCAAAGAGAAGTACCGATATAATTGCACAGAGATGTCGAGACGTAAATTACAGAGAATAAAGATGAATCAAGAGGATCTTCTTTTATTTATTATTATACAATCCCCTCAGAACAGCAGACCGCAATGAAGACAATCCACTTAAGTAAGAACAAATGAGGTTGCTTTGAATTCATAAAGCATGCATTGCATGGCTCAGACACATATTCAGGGGTTAAAGCAAAAAGAAAATCCTGAGCCTGAACTTTTTTCCGGGGCTTGGGGGTTGCGGGGGCGAACACATACACAGGGTTATTTGGCAAAAAAAAAAAGAAAATTATTTTCCTTGAAACTAATTAGTAACATATCTGCCATTGCCATTAGCCCTTGACAGGCTCAGACTACAGATTATGGTGGGATATTTGAAACAAGAAAGGTTACTCACTACAATATGGTGCAAACACATTTAACATTTAGGATGCTTTTGATATCAAGTTTTGCTTCTGTCCTTGACAGGGTACAAGATGACCTACAATCTAAAACATGAAATTTCTGAATTGTTTTGTTCAAAAGAAATAATGGTAAATTAAATACTAGGAAATTAATATAAAATAGGAAATATACAAAGACAGTTTACTACAGAAAACTACAGTTCAGTTCAAATAACAACAACAACAAAAACATTAAAATGGTCCAAGAACTGGTAACTTAAACAGGGTTTGTACAGATACTTGCACTACTTTTTTGGTTTTCAAGGACTAAAATCAGATCTCACTTATTAATCAATATTGTTATTTTTTTTAATTCTAATAAATAAACTAATAAAACAAAATGGTACAAATAAAGTGCAGCACATGCAAAGAATGCAATGACTGTGGCAACTTTAACATTTCAAAGGATACTATGGCAAAGTTATCGCTTTCCTTATTCAAACTGATTTTTTTTTTCATGAGTATATGATTGACCTGAAGAATGAAAGCTATGTCATACACTTGGAAAATTATGAGCTTTATCATCAAAACAAAGTACATGGTTTTATTGAACAACACTGTTAAATACACAACGTAATATGCCTATATTATAACAAATACCTGCAGAGGGCGCCAACGGCCTGGTGATGTTTCATGTGATTCAACGACATTTAAATCCATTTAATTTTAATATTTGGCCACATGCAAAGTCAAAAACTTTAATTTTGAAATCACAATGTACAATAAATCGCATATTTAGAAATATTTTGATGTATTCTCCTGTTTTGGCATAGGTTTAA
Source organism: Sinocyclocheilus anshuiensis (assembly GCF_001515605.1). Classification (NCBI taxonomy): domain Eukaryota; kingdom Metazoa; phylum Chordata; class Actinopteri; order Cypriniformes; family Cyprinidae; genus Sinocyclocheilus; species Sinocyclocheilus anshuiensis. The sequence goes on from NW_015552660.1 coordinate 161,463, forward strand.
ATGATTTACGTTACAAAATCAAGTGACTTTTCCCAGATGAACGTTAAGCAACCCAAACTCACCGGATATGCAGAGGAAGAGTTTAGCCCCTTTCACACATACAGTCTTTACTGGTAAATTACCGTTAAGTGATCATGTGTGAACATGACCTTTTCAAAAATCCCGGTAAATTCGTTCAGGCAATCATATCTTTCTTATGGAGATGGCGTGATTACTCTGAGCTGTTTACAAAGTTCTGCTGCTTTTTTAATAGCTTTTCTATGTAAATATGACGCTAGATGGAAATCTTTGACCATTGCGCCTCACAGCTTTTTCAATGTGCCGCGCTTGAGACCCACCCAGGCTTCTTTTCCATTCATCAGCTAATGCACGTCTCGTGTTTATAAGAGCACAACTTCTGATTGGCTAGTAATGTTAGTTTGGTTGAGAGTGAAAGCTGTGTTCCTCTCATACACTGGTAGGCGAACTCATGAACTCGAACGTGATATCAACAAGTGTTTTTAAATGTAGGAAGACTTTTTTCCCACAGCCAAACGCCGCATGCCGGAGATCCGGCACGGTTCCGGAGAACTTTAAGCCCTGCATATTATTACGGGTCATGCAAGCGTACACCTGAAACTTAGTTCAGGATGTGTGTATGATTCCTAAAACTGGATCAATTATGGATGAGAATCAGATGCATACTTTAAAACCTTATTGCTTTTCTTTGTATAAGACCAAAGGAAGCTATAAATTACAGTGAAGCTGCACATTATGCTGATGCGAGGCTTAAACAACTCAACCAAGAATGCAGAACAATCACTGAGTCAACATCAATGGGTTGACTTGAAGCAGTGCACCATTGCTCATTAAAAATGGAAAAAATAAAGATGATTTTTTGTAGCGTTAACAGGCAGGTTCACTTGTCTGAACCCAATGAATCATGTTACAAGAAGTCAAAGGTCTGAAACGTTCAGCCCAAATCTCCACGGTCAAGGACTGCGTGATCCCAGATGGTCCTATGCTTATAAAGTAAATGATAGCACTATTAGCTCTGAGTAGTAGCACATGTCTTCTATTGATTCTTTTCATCAATTGGTAAATTACTTGACTTTTAAGGGTCACAAGGTTATATAGGTGTTGGCAACAATTATCTAAAATTACCCCAGTTAAACTGAAACAGCTGGTCAATTACTCCCAATTGATTGCACTTTACTTCAGCTGCCTTCACTTATGGATTATTTATCAGTAATTACAAGGACATACTTTATGGAATCTGATTTTGCATCTGGCACAAAAAATCACAATGATATTAAAAAGAAGCTTCGGAAGTCACTACTTGTAAAATTGATCAATTTTACAATTTTACCCCCCTTATCCTTCTCACCATATGCTTCATTTCCTTGACAGTTATAAGTAGTGTAAGAAAATGTGGACAGGACTGTCTTTGACATTGACTTTTCAATGCTTCAGGGTTTGTGAGTGAGCATCTGTAAGACACATGTGATTTATATACATCAAGGCCGATTTCCTGTAATGGGAGGTAATTCAGCGATCCGGTCAGCCCAAGGCCAATTATTTTTGAACCTGAATCCATGTGCTTCTGCGAAATTGCTTCTGGGGAAGACAGTCTAAAAGGTCCAAGCAGAATATGTGAGTGTCCTCTGTATGACAAAACCAGGCAATTCAATTGCATACTCTAAGATTACGTCCACATGCTTGCCTTTTCTTAATTAAAAATACCATTTATGATCATAATTTTCTGAAATAATGGGAGGTAATTCAGCGCTCCGGTCAGCCCAAGGCCAATTATTTTTGAACCTGAATCCATGTGCTTCTGCGAAATTGCTTCTGGGGAAGACAGTCTAAAAGGTCCAAGCAGAATATGTGAGTGTCCTCTGTATGACAAAACCAGGCAATTCAATTGCATACTCTAAGATTACGTCCACATGCTTGCCTTTTCTTAATTAAAAATACCATTTATGATCATAATTTTCTGAAATCAATAAGAAAAGTAGTGCAGAGGAATATTAAAATATTATATATTGTCACGTCGCCTTGCTTTTTCCACTTTACAGCGGATATTTTCCCTGTCTGCAAGGTTGAGCAGGGAATGACATGTTTCCAAATTGTTCCTATATACTGCCCCCCCCCCACCCCCCGAGGGATCTCTTCACTGTCAAAAAGGGGGTGAAACCGGGAATGATGACGCCAAAGAACAAGGACACAGGGCTTGGAACGCGTTGAGTGCTTGTTTGGATACGATGCGAGGGAAATTGAATCATTCACAAGGAACTGGGCCTGATTCAGGGATTAGGGGACTTTTGTCTCAGTGGTCAATGGCTGGCTGACTTAAAGGTGGGGAATGTGGAAAGTCCTGGTGGGTGGTGGAACTCAGAAATCATGGGGGACCGCAGCAGATTAGCTCATCTGAGGTCTGCAGAAACATATCTGGAATGTGTACATGACGGTTTTGCTCAAAATGGTAAGAATATACAAGTGCAGGCACAGAGTTTTTCCTTAAGCCTCCTCTAAAGCGCACAGGCTCTTGGTTGTTTGCACCCTCCATCTGTTGCCTGTTTTGGCAGTCGGAGCTGGGCTCAGCATTTTGAACACGTTCACCCAGATGGCATAGACAGACCCATAGTAACCTTGAGTGCTGGATTTGAAGAGAATTGAAATATAATCCAGATAAGAATATGTTTCCAGATTATTTAAATCAAAAAGAACAATTCGCCAGTGCCTGGATTAAAGCGGAAAACAGGAAAAATAACAGCAACTGAAAGCAGCTACGGGTTATAGCAAATGAAATAAACCTAAAATATGATGTAATGACATGAACATTTGCCAAATATAAGGGACAAGGTGCAAGATTCTTTGATTAATCTTATAAATGACATAGGAATGATGTCAGTTTATCAAGGATCCATAGGGGCTTGTCAGTCAAATTATTTTTCTACAGTTTAAATGCTTAACTTTCACAGTTTCTTTGTTACAAATACTGATATATAGGCCCCATATCAAGCTTTAACTTTAATGGGCTTGTGCTGTTGTTATTGTGCAGACAGTCAATACATCATACAGGCTAATCTTATGACCAGCACATACCTCTGTGAATTTCCATCCAATTTTGCAGCTTAAAATATGGTTGGCTTAGCGACTCAGAAAAGGCAGGAAGGGGAAGGATCCCTCCCGTGTTATCTTCTGCAAATTTTGAGCAACAATTTGTCATGTTCTCAGAATCGTACATGAGCAGAACATGTTCACTGAAATAGCAATATGTGAACAAAAACAAAACAACAAACATAAACAGAGCACAGGAAAACAAAACAACACAACTGATGACATCATTTGATAAACTGTCAGTCACACACCTTTTATGAACTTGGTACATTTTGATACAAACTGCATTTTTAAACCCTTGCAAATCTGTAAATAACACTGATTGGACAGATACAAGGGGTAAAAAGCATATAATGTGTTTCAATAACTCCTTGCCCACCTGTAGACATATGTAAATACTTTCTAAATATACAACACATACTGTATAATAACTCTGAATTAAAAAGGAAAAAGAAAAAAGATTGCAGTCACTGTTCAGCACTTTTAACTGTTTCTCTCAGACACTGAAACTAACAGCAGCATATTTTTTAGAGTTTTAGCAACGGAAGAAAGCACATGAGTATGTGGTAAGCACTGTTTCGGTTTATTATGACTTGTTTGTTACTAGAAATGAAAATCTTAAGAAATGTAATAATGATGGTTCCTTAGCTATTTCTTTCAAAATTATTTTAATACTTTTGAGGATACTTAAAAAAAAAAAAAGTTGAAAGAAAGAAATTTATTTTCATAAGATCTTTTTGTTTAGAGGTGGCAGAAATGCAATCCAATTATTTGCCTTATAGTATGTTAAATAATACTAAACAAATATGATTTATTTTCATAAAATACAAAACTTAAACTACACATGAACAACTGCCTTATGAACAACCAGTCAGTCAATTAAATTGTATGTGTGTGATTCACCCAAAATAATTGGCTCATTTGTTCAGGAATCAAACTGCACTGGCCCACTATATGTTTCTGATTCACTACAAAGTACTAGCTCATACAGTCATTTCGGGAATCAGACTAGACTGGTTGTGATTAGGGATGTTGTGATTACCCAATTTCACAATTAGCCATGATTAAAAGGATTACAGTTATTAAACTGATAGAAGCTATGGTTAAAAAACAAACCAGTTGTGTATTTTTAACAATGTACTGAGAATGAATATTTCAAAGTGGGTCACATGTGTGTCCTGACCTCTGCCTGGATGCTCTGTGAGGTTGTTACTAGGTAACTGAGTTCATGAGGTGCTTGTCTAGGTAAGGCTGGGTATGTGCAGAGCATGAACTTTCAGCTCACGTAAAACTCAAACTTAAAACATGGTGGAACAACACAATCTCCCGGATTTGTATCTGCTAAAGAAGTGAATTAAATCAGTTATTTTGAAGCTATTTGCTACTTGTTGTGTCCTGTGTTTCAAGGTGAAGTGCTTTACATGTGCAGTTCATGATCTGCCTGTGTTTTTAATGTCTCAGAGTGGCTTGGTTCACATTAAACTGCATCACTACTTGTGCTTTGAGTTTGGGAACACAATGTGCACCAGCCACTCTTTATTTTCATGTTTGCATAATTTCCAACTGTGGCCTGATGATTACAGAATTTCACTATTTGTAATGAGAAGCTTTTGTATTCCTGTTGTCATAGCAACTTTTAGGTCTCCAAGTAGCTTTTTAAATAAACAGTAAAAAAAACAGTAAAAAAAAATCACATTGTGAAACCCTTGTGTTGTATGTTTTTGACTTGCTAAAAAGAATCAACTCATAAGAATCATATCTACACTCATAAGAATCAAACTACACTGTATGTTTCTGATTTGCTAAACAGAACAAGCTTACATAGTCATTCATTAACAAATCAGACTACCATGGTTGTGCGGTATGTTTTTGACTTGCTAAAAAAAATAAACTCATAAGAATAATTTGTTCGGGAATTTAACTACACTGTATGTTTCTGATTTACTAAACAGAACAAGCTTATATAGTCATAGTCATAAAAAGAATCAACTCATAAGAGTCAGTTGTACAGGAATTTTACTACAATAGTCACGTACATTTTGTGCTGTAAATTATTTTGTCACCTAACAATAGTTTAGTCTGTAAACACCCTCAAAATACAAGTTAGTGCTCCCTTGAAATTTCCCTAAGGTTCACAGAGGACCACACATAATCTGAACTTCCACCAACAACAATACCCCGACATTTTTCTTTCATCAGCCAAAAAATGCGAGGAAAACGAAGACAGGGAGGCTCATAGCGCACACTTCCTTTGTAAACCGAACACATGATTGCACACACACACACAGTCAGAGACTGCTGAGAATTGAGTTTGACAGAGTACGCTGAGTGAGTAACTTCGGCTCTGCCGTGCAGGTGGACAGATTTAGGAGGACTGGCAGAGGGAGAGAACTTGCTCCACAAATGTTTAACGAGCTGAAGAAACAATCCCTCTCCACCCCCACATCAGTGGCTCTAGCTCCGTTAGATGAACTCCACCAGTCGAGCTCCCCCAGAGCCTGTAAATCACTCCGTATCCCGCATTGATAAGAGCCGGGGGAACTGTTTATGTGCTTCGAAACCGGCCTAAAACTCAGATGAACTGTAACAGTTAAGCTCACCGTGACCCTTGCAACTTCTTTTTCCCCTCGACACACGTATCACTCCTAGTCTAAACAGGAGATTCGAGAAATAAATGCCTTGTCAGAGAACCATAAGCCCAGTGTGGGAGCGCTTACCTCCACGATTCACATCACCTTCTTCGTGGTTCTCATGATGATCATCAAGACTCATTTCTATTTGGAGCAGGACAAACTGTTGCTAGGGTGACACTGATTAACCGCGAGCCAAAGCTCTTGTATCCCATAGGTTGAACAAGTTGCGTGAGCTATCTCTGGCACAGCAGGTCAGGGCTGTGGCCTCTGTTCTGAGCATATGCTGAAGGATCACACGCTCTTTGATGTGCTGTTGATGTGCTCAGGCATTGGTGCACCACCATCTGCTTTTAGCTGGTGTGATACATTTTTCAGTGATATGAGATTGACTATCTCCCTCGCACATGCCATCTCACTTTCTCTCTCGAAACTACGAAGCATGTGTGTTGAGCTTTATTTAGTGCATTATGGTGGTTGGTGTTTCTGAAGAGACTTCTCAAACTGAATGTGATCGGCCAGGTTACTCACAGTCAGGAAGGATGGATCAGGCTCACTAACCCAGACAGGATAGTTTCTTGCCTTTTGGGGTGAGGGGGGGTGCAACAGCTTGTGCAATTAATCATGACCCCATTAGCAGAAGGTCGTCAATGGAACTTAAGTTAAATGCGGGGAGAGACTCACTTATAGTTCGGAACAAAAGAGAACTTTCCCTCACTGATGCTAGCAGATGTTAATATATTGTTCAGGTGTGGTTTTTCTTGTAGGGCAGAACTTTCATTAAACATTGTAGATTGAGGACTGTTTTTTTTTTTGTACATACTGCATGTGCAAAAGGCTATGCCCATGTTATTCTGAATAAATGCATCTCTTTTCTCCGCGTTTTGGCCTTGTGTTTTTTTTTTTTTAATCTAAACAGACATTTTTGAAAAAACATTCTCCCAGACTTCAAAATGTAAATAACTGACAATTAATTAAATGCTTTTGATTATTTCTTTTACTTCCCATTTATCCTCTCCTTCTTTCCTATTTTTTCTCCTGTCTACTTCCCTTTTCCTTCCACCTCCCATATTCTTCTTTCCTTCTCTTATTCCCTCTTCTTTTTTCCTTCCTTGCTCTTCCTCCATCCTTCCATCTTGTTCTTTCTTTCTTTCTTTCTTTCTTTCTTTCTTTCTTTCTTTCTTTCTTTCTTTCCATTGTTACCTCTTTCTTTCTTTCTTTCTTTCTTTCTTTCTTTCTTTCTTTCTTTCTTTCTTTCTTTCTTTCTTTCTTTCTTTCTTTCTTTCTTTCTTTCTTTCTTTCTTTCTTTCTTTCTTTCTTTAACATGACCAATTTAAGTTTACAGGACAACTAAACTATCAATTTAAAAAAACATTTACCGTCAACTACAGACATTGCATCCATCGATTCCGCCATGTTTCTCACTGACACGCCCCCAACTCGGAAACTCGGGGCTTAAAGAAAATGTTGAGTTTCCCACTCGTAATAACGACTTTGTGGTGGCGTTCATGTGCGTTCAACTCGTAAATACGATCTATCCGACATGACTTGAACACACTATTACCTCCTTTCCTCCCACCCCACCTTTTTATTTACTTCATTCTTTCCTTTTTATTTCCCCTCCCTCATTTATTTTCTTTCTTTCTTTCTTTCTTTCTTTCTTTCTTTCTTTCTTTCTTTCTTTCTTTCTTTCTTTCTTTCTTTCTTTCTTTCTTTCTCTCTCTCTCTCTCTCTCTCTCTCCCTCCCTCCCTCCCTCCCTCTTTCTTTCTTTCTTTCTTTCTTTTTCTTTCCATTGTTACCCCATTTTCTTTCCTACCTCTTTCTATTCTTACCTCCTTTCCTCCCACCCCACCTTTTTATTTACTTAATTCTTTCCTTTTTATTTCCCCCTCCCTCATATCCTTCCTTCCCTTTTGGAACTGTTTCATCATATTTGTTTCTTCTGACCTGACAGTAACTTCAAAATCATGACCTAAAAGACCTGCAAGATTTCATGATTTGGAAAATAACGTGCTGTTTCTTTTCCAATCCATTAATATTCTTAATTTGTACTGAAACACAATTCCTTGACTAAATGGACATAAGAGATTCATTAAACCAGCTCAACAGATGGGCAATGGTCAAACGCTCTTGGCAAACTCCCATCAGCAGCCCACTGTATTATTATTGTTACCACACAATGACTGACATATCTTTTTCTCTTAATAGCACCTGAATGTTTCTTACTGGCTCTCCCACTAACAACAGACACCAAAACAAGTGAATAATAATAAAATGAAACAGGTCACTGCTGCGTCGACATTCAAAGCCAACAGCTAAATGAGTCTGACCTTGAAGCTGCCGAGGCAGAGAACTCCTGCCCTACAATTACTGGGGAATTGGGAGATGTTAAACCCACCAAACACCCCCCACCTCCCAGATCTGCCCAACATCCAGATTTGACCTTGAAGGTGGTATAACGCTGGGCATGCCAGCACTCTCCCCAGCAGACTTGAACTATTTCAGACACTTGTGTGAAACTAAGCGTTCTGGCAAGGCGTGACTTTCTAGCAAGTGCTCATGGATCAGAAAAGAACAGTTTACACATCTGAAATAATTTCCCCCATATCGTCAATGTCCATCTGCTAAAATCAAACCATTATGGTTTGCATGATTAATAAACTAATGTAATGATTTTTGGATACTGAATGCTATTGTTACAATGGGAATGGGCCTTCCATAATATTTCTTTCCCTACTATAGAAGTCAATGAGAACCAACAACTGTTTGGTTCTTCAAAAATCTTCGAAATATCTTCTTTTGTGTTCAACATAGGACAGAAACGTATTTAGGTTTGGAACGACATGAGGGACTTAAGTAAATGATGACAACATTTTAATTTTTTTGGGTGAATAGTCTAAATTAAAACTATTAATTTAAGTTAATAAGAAGAACAGGTGTAAAAATGGCAAAAACAGTATAAAAATAAACACTGTTGTCAAAAAACATTATTATTATTATTATTATTTAATAAATAAATATATTTAGAAAAAAACAGTACACTTTTAGGCCACTTAGGGCACCCTTTTCTCCCGCTTTCTTCTACTAATGGGCAAAACTGTTCTATCACACAGTACTTCTTTCATAATTAAAAGGAAAACAAACAAACAAACTTATTCTAAAACAACTAACAATAAGACCTAAAAACAACAACAACAATAACAATAATAATAATAAAAACCTTCTTCTCCCTTACTCTACATTGCTGCGTAATGCAAATGTAATGCAAATATTGTTGGCTCTAATAATAAATTGCTTGCAATGTTCCTTATTTGTAAGTCGCTTTGGATAAAAGTGTCTTTTACATGAATAAATCTAAAATTGGAATTTTCCTCCAATTATGCAACACTGAAAATGTGTAAATAATTACTATAAACAAATCTTAAAAATAGCTCTGTCAAAATGTCCACCTGGAGAGTAAGTGTAGGAGTTAGTTGTTGATCAATTGATGAGTCACATTTCCCACTCTCATTCATTGTTCTCAGAAAGACTGTGATAAGGGGGAGAAGTTTATGCTCTCCTCACGTCCTCATCTTCCTGATAAGACGTGAAGGCTTTGGGGAACAATAAAAGCACAGGAGAGGTTTCCTCAGAAACTAAAGATAACCACTAACTTCACCTCCTCTTCAACAAGGGCATCTCAACATCAATACTTTTCTCTTATCCACAACACCCAGCAGTCTTCCCAGTGCTTCTCCTGCTGAGAGGAGAAACTTTCACCATGGATCTTCTAGAAAAATATGCTTCCTTAGCAATACAGGACTGGATACCTCTACACATCACACTTTCCTCCATAGTATGGGAACGGACATCTAACGGACTGTAAGGTGTCATAACATAGTGTGGAACGAGAAATAAGATGCTTATAAAAAATGCCTTTTCTTTTCTCTAGCTGATATTTTATGTACTTTTCTTTCTTTCTGTCTTGCTCTGCAGTTTAAAAGACAGGTGTTCATATCCTATGCAAATAATTATGTCAAGATGACACACAAATCAGTCAAGCTGTGAGACTGCCTTTGGCAAATCATCTGTGCAGGCTTATAGCCTAAAGGTATAAGACAGAATAATATAGATATTCTTCAATTATTCCTCTTATTAAATCTTAATAATAATTAATCAAATTATTCTTATGATACTAAAAACAATACTCTGTATTATGCTTAAATTTATTTAATATCAATATCAATATCAGTTTTTTTTTTAATCTTAAACAGTGTACCGACACACATATTCTGTTCAAATTCATAATTTGCCAAAATAAATCACAGCTTTTCAAGTGGCCTTGATTCTGAAAAATTTTCTTCCATTAATGTTCTTCAGAGGCATTAAAAAATAAATAAATAAAAATAACACTGAATTTTAAGCCTTGAACTAAACTAACCAGCTCTGAGATGAATAACGACATTTGGCATGAAGCAAAAGAAGTATTCAAGAACTGAGAAAAAAGACAAAAGTACTAGACTGTATACTTAATGTCTTTTGTGAATTAATGAATTTCTAATTACATGAAGCATTTTTCTGCTTCTTTTGCTTTTTTATGCATTTGTGTGTGTGTGTGTGTGTGTGTGTACTGGTATTTCCTAAGTTATGAGGACCAAATGTCTCCACAAGGATAGAAATACCAGTAAATTTCGACCTTGTAGGCATTGTTTGAAGGCTTTGGGGAACAATAAAAGCATTACATTTTTTAGAAAAAAGTTTTTAGAAAATTATAGAGAAAGTAATTTTTTTTTAGAAAATTTTTTTACATTAAGGTTCCCTCTATAAAGGGTTTATAAAGGTGTTCATAAATGACTAAAAACTCATTTACAAATGCATTATAAATCATTGATAAGCAGTTATAAATGCATGAATAAAAGGGTGATTTTGATGCAATACCTGCCGTGTTTATCAAGATGAAATTTTCATCTTGATTTTTATTTTGGGGGAAAAATCATAAAACACAACCATGACTTGATGAGATATTAATATTGAAAATTTTAATTCCAATATTACCTGTGAACCTTAATGTAATGAACCATTTATTAATGATTTATAAACATTAATAACCTGCGAATAAAAGCGAACCTTAATGTAAAGTGAACACCTGTGATCCATTTATTAATGAATTACAAACATTAGTAACCTGTGAAAGTGAACCTTAACATAAAGTGAACACCTGTGAACTATCTATTAATGAGTATTAATAAATTCATATACATGATTAGTGTGTACACTTTACTTTAAAGTTCACTTTAAAGTTCACTTTCACAGGTTAATGATTTTCATAACTCATTAATAAATGGTTCACAGGTGTTCACTTTTAAGGTTCGCTTTCACAGGTTATTAACATTTATAAATCAATAAATTGTTCACAGGTGTTCACTTTACATTAAGGTTCACTTTTACAGTTTACTAATGTTTATAGCTCATTAATAAATGGTTCACAGGTGTTCACTTTACATTAAGGTTCACTTGCAAAGGTTACTAATGTTTATAGCTAATTAATAAATGGTTCACATGTGTTCACTTTATATTAAGGTTCGCTTTCACATGTTACTAACGTTTGTAATTAATTAATAAATGGTTCACATGTGTTCACTTTATATTAAGGTTCGCTTTCACATGTTACTAACGTTTGTAATTAATTAATAAATGGTTCACAGGTGTTCACTTTACATTAAGGTTCACTTGCAAAGGTTACTAATGTTTATAGCTAATTAATAAATGGTTCACAGGTGTTCACTTTACATGAAGGTTCACTTTTACAAGTTATTAACATTTATAGATCATTAATAAATGGTTCACAGATCTTCACTTTACATTAAGGTTCGCTTTTACAGGTTACTAACGTTTGTAATTCATTAATACATGGTTCACAGGTGTTCACTTTACATTAAGTTTCACTTTCACAGGTTACTAACGTTTATAGCTCATTAATAAATGGTTCACTTTACATTAAGGATCCCTTTCACAAGTTATTAACGTTTATAAATCATTAATACATGGCTCATTACATTAAGTTTCACAGGTAATATTGGAATTAAAATTTTCAATATTAATATCTCATCAAGTCATGGGTGTGCTTTTATGTTTTCCCCCAAATAAAAATCAAGATGAAAATTTCATCTTGATAAACACAATATATCGGTTCCTAATCATTGCTGTGTATAGGCATCATGAACTTTTGTGGAGAATTATGGGTAAGGTACAGAGTAGATTCTGGTAAGAAACATTGTAAGAAAAGTGACATGAGTCATTAGATATAAATGAGAAAACCATAAATACAACACCCTTCAGTCTTGCTAAAATAGTACATTTTTGCTGCATCATGAATAAAATCAGGAATCTGGTTTTGAGTGAAATAAGTATTAATAAATATATTTGTTAAGCATTTATAACATGTGAGTTAAAAATGGCTCACTATTTGGCGGGTATTGCATTAAAATCACCCTTTTACTCATGCATTTATAACTGCTTATCAATGATTTATAATGCATTTGTGAGTTATTAGTCATGTATTAACAACTTTATAAACCCTTTATAAAGGGAACCTTAATGTAAAGTGTTACCGAAAAATGTTTTTAGAAAATGTAAAAATTGAAGAATTGCATAAGTTTTGTGTGAGGGGAGTTTAGGGGTAGGGTAAAAACCACTAAGCCTATGAAATGTCCCCATAATGATAATGCCCCCATAGTGTGTGTGTGTGTGTGCGCGTGCTTGTTTATGACATGGGTATGACATCGGTATTACAATGTGAAGGCAATGAGGACACTTTCTGTTTAAAAAAACAAAGTGTTTTTCAGACAGAGTTTTCTGTTAGGGGTAGGTTTAAGTGTAGGGTGATAGAATATACAGTTTGTACAGTATAAAAACCATTACACCTATGGAATGTCCCCATGAAAGATAGAAATCAAATCAACAACAATGTTACAATATAAATCTATGGGCTATAACAAAATATTTAAATATAACCAGTGAATATAATGCAGTGAATATAATAATATAAAAATATTATTATAAATGATTATTATGAATACTTTTTGAAAATTCATTATAAGTGAGTAACACAATAATTACATTACAATGAACAAATCTATACACACTGCAAGAGAGCATGTCGATTATAATACAATGTGGACAGCTTTTATTATAATGGAGCCATTCTAGTGTTGAGCATCACTTGCTTCCTGTGCCGAGCAGACAGGGTGTAAAAGGCTTTATTTAAAATAGCCTACATTAAATTCAGATTAATTCGCAAAATATTTCATAATTCAGTGAGCTATACTTTTATTTTTAGTACTCATGAAGCAAAGCATCAGGGTATGTAAATACAACATCAATGACTGAGAATTTGTAAATAATATATTTGTTCATTTAACAAGAACAATAATAAATCCTCAAATTCTCAAGTTGAGAAGTTACTGAAAGCATTTATGAATTAAAAAAAATGCTTTTTTAGTGTGTTAGAAGCTGCTTACATTCACATTTCACTTAAGACTGACATATTTTCATCACATCAATCATTAATTTTAAAACAGACAGTATCTATGGTCGTTGGTTACACCGCATTACATCGCTAAAACCAAATGAAAATGTATCATTAACCTTACAAGGTTGTTTTATTTTCTACTCCACGCTTACCTCACATTTTCTAAAAGAAGCCAACAAGCAAAGAAATTTGTGGGGAAACCAACTCTGTCCACTCCCATAAAGCATTGTGAATGATGTAACAGCCACCACTAAGTTCATTGGCTGAGTTTCCCATTTACGCAGCACCAACAATTTCTTCGATTGGCGAACCTCGCTAATCTCGCTCAAAGTCTAAGCATTCATCAATTAAACTTCAAAATCACACAATATCTGGCTTCTGAAGAAACACACACCATTGTTCAACAACCTCAGAAATCATTGTAGGCCCGTCTCCACAGGTTTACACTTATTTATATTGTTTACCTCTGCAGCGCCACTGTTGCACTGTTGCTGACTTTGATGTTGATTCGCCACCGAAAGTCTCTCAAATCTTTTTTATGATACCTCTTGGACTCTTCATCAGGTGAATGAACACGCCGAACGAGAGGAAGGATATGAGGCAGGAGTAAAATGGTGTCAAAGACTAAACCATACCTGGGGAGTTTAAGCATGTAACACAGGAAGGAAGTATGTGCTGACAGCTCAAAGTCATCTCTTTTATGGGCTGAGCATCAGAGGCGGCTTTGACACATTTGACGCAGTGTCAGATCTGCCATAAATGGCTAACAGAGATGTTGCTCTGTTATTCCTCATTGTTTGAAATGTATTATTTGCATACTGACACATAATATTTTAACCAAAATACATAAAAGACACATATTTGGAAGCAAATTCCCCGCGTGTTTGTAATCGCGACCGAATTATAAATCTAATGCAAAAACAATACTCTGTGAAATCCAATTATTGCAGCAACCAGCGAATAATACCACTCCACAGGGTCCTCAGGAGTCTCGGCATTCAAAGCTACTCTTCAAAGAGCATAAAACTTTAGAGTCTCTTTAATCATGTCATACCGGATGCGCGAATATGTTTTCAGTCCCACACATCAGCGATAAAAACGGAGGAAGCTTGAACCGGACACATTAAGATGAATAACGCTAAGAAAACAAGCACTCAGAAAAAGAGCAAAACAACCAAACAAGTCCACTCACGCATCACATGATTAAAACCGTAGGTGCGCGTCGGCTTTGGCTGGACCTGCTGCTCTCGCAACTTTTCAGAAGCACAAGTTCAAAAGGAACACTGCGAAGGGCTCGGATAACATCACAGAGGCCCGATGGATTTCACTCGTCAGCTTCTCTAGATCTTTCACGGCCAGCATCCCTTCAAATCACTGAGCTTAACAATCATGAGGAGAGGAAAGAAGGCAAAAAATACATTTGAGTTTGATAGAGGGTCTGCAGGCATCAATGAAAAAACTGAATACGATTTCTCGATGTCCCCCTTTCCCCCAATAGGATCATCACCTGGAAGATTACCCTGGTTACGCTGCATTGAGTCAAGTCATCCCTTCCTTTCTCGTCAATCAGCCACCGGAAAGTTGGCATCTGGAGGGAGAAAGGCCCCCTATTGGATCCTAGTCTCTGCAGAGAGAATATGACAATGGCGTCCAACAGGGAAGCTTGCGGAGGTTGTAATTTTCCACAAGCGTAGAGCTGTTCCTCTGGGAATGAAGGGAAAGGCATGTCTAATTAGTTTTAAATTTAGTCCTTAATTCGGAAAAAGAGGGATATTAAAATTACATTAATATGGCCGTGAGCGACTCGATGCATTGGTCATTTTAATAGGAATAAAATAGTTTTGCTATTATGAGCAGTAGCACATGCACTTAAGGCAACCTGCACATGAACCTGTGGAGTCATGAGGTACCCTTTTAAAATCAACCCACGCTAGTGTGCAAGTCACATTCTTAAAGGAACAGTATGCCAAACAATTAAAATACTTTCATTATTTACATTATTTACCCTCATGTTGTTTCAACCATGTATGCTAAATTGTTCCCAAAACGTTTAAAAAGCTCTGTGAAAACATTATACAAGTTGTCCATATGGCTTATGTGCATATTCTAGGTCTTCTGAAGTCATATTATGCAAATTTGCGAGGAACATACCAAAATTTAAGTCATCTTCACCGCTGCTGATGTTATCAAATCAAACCCACATGGAGGGGGCTGGGTGGCAACAACCCTGAAAGACATTGGTTCTCGCAGCCAAACATCATGAAGTCAAAGCTGGACCATGTGTCATGTTTGATCAGAGTGCTGCTGCAGAGGTAGATTGTCAGTGGAAAAATTACTTAAATTTCAATCTGTTTCTCACACAAAGCCTATTCATATAATTCATAAGAATGATAGCATATGAGTCATATAGGCTACTTTTCAGTTGTTTTAATTGTATGCTCCATTTTTTTAAATAAATGAATACTTTTACTCAGCAAGGATGCATTAGGCTGATCAAAAGTGTCAGTTAAGGCATTTATAATGTTAACAAAATATTTCAAACAAATGCTATTCTTTTGAACTTTCTTTTCAAAGAACCTTGAATTAAAATGTGTCATGGTTTCCTCAACATATATAATAAGAAAAGTTGGTAACACTTTAGCATAGGGACCGATTCTCACTATTAACTAGTTGCTTATTAGCGTGCCTATTATTAACATATTGGCTGTTTATTAGTCAGTACTGTCGCAAGGGCTGTGCCAAGTGTGCGACCGCACAGGGCCTCGCGCCTCTAGAGGGCCTCGCTCCTGGCCTGCATTTTATGTCGTTTATGTCTAATTTTTATTACTGTTTTTCCACCCATTTTGTCCTTCGAAAGACTAAAATAGGCATAGCTGATAAACAGTATAAGACTCTGTGTATAAGAATGAGTAAAGTTGTTTGTTGTTATAGGATGACAAAAAGTTTTAAAAGTTCAACTTTTAGGCTGGTCTGCCTCAATGGTCCAATGTCAAAATGATCGAGATGGCCAATCAAATCAAAGAAGGCGGGTCTTACTGTCACTGTCACAACGCAACGAGAGTTCGTGGAAAGATGTAAGTAGTACTGTATTAGAAAACTGTTTTACGATAGAAATGTTCAGCGACAGTAAAAGACTATCAAGTGATGCAAACTACTAAACTTTTAATGAAATTTCGCCATTTTGAATTGAAAATATGCAATCATGATTCATGTAAATCAACGTGACGAGACATTGCGTTTTCGACTATTAGACATACGAATAAGAGTGAATGTGCACATTTTAAAATAAAATATTATTTTCAAATAGTGTAAATTGATTACTACTTCATATATAACTACAAACTTAGAACTTATTTTAGCATTCTTATTTACTTATTCCCTTAAATCACTTTGAATCCTTTAATTATTTAATTGCTTTATGATTATTATCAATTCTTATGAGCATGTGTGTGACCGTGATTTATGCGCAAGCATGTCAGTGAGCACGGCATCACAATCGATCAGATGTGTGTTAAAGTTGCGTTCATTACTATAGCAACACCCCCTCCCACACACACACACACACACACACACACACACAAAATTGCAGAGGGCCTCGCACGTCAACTTCACACAGGGCTTCGCACCCCCCTTGCGACCACCCTGTTATTAGTAGTTATAAAGCACATATTGTGCATGACCATATTCAACATCCCTAATCCTACCCAACACCTAAACTTAACAACTACATTACTAATTATTAATAAGAAGCAAATTAGGAGTTTATTGAGGCTAAAGTTAATGGGTTGTTAATAGCAAGAATTGGACCTTAAAATAAAGTGTGACCAAAAAGTTTCTTGAGCGCCAAATCAGCATATTAGAATGGTTTCTGAAGGATCATGCGACTGAAGGCTGAAAATCCAGCTTTGCCATCTCAGGAATAAAATTACATTTTAAAATATATTAAACTAGAAAACTTAATTTGTAATGTGCAACAGTATTATTGTTTGTACTTTATTTTTGATCAAATAAATGTCTTTCAAAACATTAAGAAATATACCGACCCCAAACCTTTGAACAATGTATTTCAAGCTCAACAGCCAATGATTACTATGAAATATTCAATGAGAATATTCTATTACTATATTACATTATATATTATATTATATTACTATTCATTTGAGAAAAAGAAAATTAGAAGAATGTTGTGAGTAAATGATAACAGAATGTTTTTCACATTTTTGGGTGAACTATAAATACCAAGCAGACCCAATTTTTACAAACTGCAATGGTATTTAGTACATCCCCTGGCAGATATGATGGTTTCACCTTTAAAAACAAGAATGACATCATTCATAGCAGGGACCTGTGTGGAGGACAGGCGAACACTGAAATGTCACTCAAAAAATGGAGATGACATCAGAAGTTTAGTTCTATGCTGGTGAGTCATCATCATTTTAATAATGAAACAATGATGAAACCTGCAGATAAAGGTTACGCTTCCAGTTCATTGTGGATATCTGACACCACAGGCCTGCCCACAGCCCCAAACCAGCGAGCCCAAGGGGCGCAAAGCACAATGCCTCCATATGCTCACAAACACACAAACACTGAAGCACTGTTCCGAAAACATACAAAAGCCAGGAAACAGGCTGACAGTTCAGTGCATCTCATTTCCCAATGCAGATTTATTTTTGTAATAATTTCCCGACATGCAAATAATCGTATAGACCATAACAGCCTTTGTGAAGATGTAAATACTGTTTCGCCCATTAAAAAATGTAATTTGCCAAATGGTGGTGGTTTCCATTAATTTCGAAAATTACACCGCTCTCAAAGTCTCTCATTTTTATTCATTGTGCTATCACTTTGTGCACTCCAGATACTAAGACTATTAACAAGGTTTAAAACAATGTTATCCAGGGATTTGTGGATGGGAGTTAAACCTCCCAGTATTAAATTGATTCTGAAATGCCAAGAGCATTTGCATTTCATTAAATCTCAACAGAACAATGATACCTTTGTGAACGATGGTACAGTTGTGAAGGTGTACAGATTATGCATTTGCATTATT
Organism: Sinocyclocheilus anshuiensis; assembly: GCF_001515605.1. Classification (NCBI taxonomy): domain Eukaryota; kingdom Metazoa; phylum Chordata; class Actinopteri; order Cypriniformes; family Cyprinidae; genus Sinocyclocheilus; species Sinocyclocheilus anshuiensis. The sequence goes on from NW_015552660.1 coordinate 179,759, forward strand.
TGTACTGGGGGCTGGGCATTAAATGAAAGTGCTAGTATTACAGTTATTTTGCAGCCTGAAATGAGCTTTTGAGAAACTTGATCTGCAGTGCGTGCTGTGGCTTTTGTCTTTCGCTGTGCTTCTGTGCTTTCAGGAAGGTTTTGATTTAGGTCTAAGCGAGTTTGATGTATAATAGATGGAATATAGGAATGCCTGCTGGTGCAAAACAAGGTGAATCGAGCCTTTTCTGCTTCCAACTACTACAGATATATTCAGCGCTGCCTTGTAGCTGTATACGGTCTTAATCTAGTCCTGCTTTTCTCCATCTATCCCCTTCTGCCTCCCACTCTTTTGTACTCTGGAGGCTCAGAGTGACCCCCAGGGAGTCAATCAGGGCATCAGAGTCTTCCTACAGGCCTTCGGTGACACACATTTCTCTGAGCAGAACACTGCTATTAATGTCAGCATGGAGTCACCCTAAAGACTCTGCTTTATTTTTATGTGAAACAACATAAAACGTTAAGGAACATGAAATTAGATTAAATAAAATACTAAATTAAATACATTAAAAAAAACATAATTTTAATGTGTGTTTTGCACTGATGACTGATGTAAAAAAAATAAAAATAATTAAATAAACAAAAAACTAAAGACTATTAAATTAGATTAAATAAAACGTAAAATAAAACAAAAAGCATAATTTTAATATGTGATTTGCACTGATGACTCATTAAAAAAATAAAAAAAAACAAAATAAAAAGGCAAAACAATAAAATGGTAAATAAAATAAAATTAGATGAGTGGCAAAACAAAATAAACTAAAATACAGTAAAGACAATAAAAATCAAAAATTCAAAACAAAACAGAAAATAAAATTACATAATATAAAAGGCAAAATAAAATAAATATGCAAAACAAAATAAAAATAAAACAAACTAAAATACAGAAAATAAAATAAAAAGTAGAACAAAAATTGAAATAAAAAAACAGAAATTAAAATTAATTAAATTAATGAAAAATTGCAAAACAAAATAATACAATTAAAACAATTATATTAGGTAGAAAAAAAGCAAAACTAAATCCAAATAACATACAATTATTTATTTATATATTATTTATATAATAAAAAATATGTAATATAAAATGCCTATACAATAAATATGAAACCATCTGATAATCCTCTCAAACGATTAATTGCAGAAAACATTAACAACACCAAATGTTTTTCGTAGTCATTATAAAAAAAAAAGAAGCTTTTTTTTCTTTCTCAGAGAATTCACTGCTGCTGTCATTTATCGAACCAAACAATTCAAACTAATGCTAAAAGTCACACTCTATGCAGCACAGGGCTGATAGATAGCTGACCCCTGTTCTTCACTGAGTGGTTTGAGGACACTTTAGATAATGCAGACAAACTCACAACAAAAGGGCTTTCAGTTTTCCCAGTTGTTGACAAGTCCTTTGAGCTAGAATGGCCATTGTAGCAGCTGGAGAACACGGAGGGTGAAGGCTGCGGAGCACGCGGGGGACATAAAATAGGCGGCTGGAAATTAGGCTGAGAGTGATGTTTATGGAAACAAAGTGAGAGAGGAATGAGTGAAGACATACATTAGCTTTTACTGGGAGTCCATCTCTCTGTGTGAAGCATGCCGATCCGCAGCAGGGGCTGAAGAGAGAGATGAAAAATAATGACAACAAGCTGTCATGTCTGTCCTGCTATTACCACACAGTGTCATTTCCTGTCTACAGTATGCACATTTGAAACAGGGCTTCTAGTGCAATAGCTTGCAATGCTGTGTAATTTTCGTCAGCAGGAATTCGCTCTATGTTGAGGTTGGCTGCATGTGAATAGAAACACTCATGTACTAATCATTAGTGAGCCACAACAGGGCAGAGCTGGGGGTGTGTTGCTTGACTTTGAAGTAGCAGAAAAACTGCACCAATGCGCAGACAGATGCGTGCTGAAGCACACACGTGGTCCCTATAGATTTACCTTTGTACAACTGGGAATGAGACCGTTTATCACATGCACTCAATGAACAGAAAAACAGAGGGCTACAGATGTCCCCATATGGCTATGATTCATTCAAAACTTTGTGTTCCCCCACTTACCACAGATGTCTTTTATATTTATAAACCTACATATACAGTTAGAAATGCTGAACTTGTATGTGTATATCTACATTCAATCCAAATTTACAGAACATCTCATTCAAAAGAATATGTTAATCCATGCATTTCTTGGGAATCCAACCCATGACCTTGTCTCTGCTAGCACCATTGAATAATATTATATTTTCAAAATTGAATATTTTAATTTACACAACAGTTTTTTATATACACTCAGAAATATAATTAGTCACATTTTGTCTGATAATCAATCAAAAGGAGCCTAATTTTCATCTGCTTTAGAAATTGACAGTAATAGTTTGGAATCCAAGTGGCAGAAAGAACAAGTGAAATGATTAGTAACCTATCAGCAGGAGACGATTTCTTCAATTATGACGGAGTCAAGAGAGAAAATTGATTCAATGGACTTTTTCCAGCTGTATAGAAAAATATCATGGGGAAAACACAGAACTACAAGCACACAATCATACACCAGTGGAGTTTATTTTCCCTTCCCATTTTCTTACACTGTTGTGTATCTTAATGAGTAATATGAGCAGCAGCCTAATTCTTCTATGTATAACTGTAATCTAAACATTTTTGACAGTAACATTCTTAGCATTAACCTAGCAAACAACATTGCAAGAAAAACAATTATTATGCAACACTTACAAAATATACACCTTTATAAAAGTAGTCTACTGTAGCAGTACCATTGTATAGTGATACAATCAAATGGTAATTGATACTTTAATACTATTATGTTTACTATTCTCATACACCAAGATAAACTTATTATTCAATGTAGAAGTTAACAATTTTCTGTGAATGTGCAAGACTTCCAATTAATTGGCCACTAAAGGTAATCAACAATAACAAAGTTTAATAAAATTAAAATAATATGGTAACAAATTCCAGTCTGAAATATAAAGCAGCCATAATGGATTGTTTTTGTACAGCCAAAATAACAGGAAGCGGCTGAAACCGGAAGCCTTGCACATGCAAGTTAAATTGGGCACGCCTGATCTTAAAAATAATGTGGATCTTTCAAAATACATAAACATAATTATGTAGTTTAAGTGAATTGCAAATCAATTCAGACTGTTGTTCTAACTCGTTTGACAGATTCACTAAATGAAAATAACGTAAAAGAAAGCTGCAAACTCAGAATCGCTACATCCAATTCTAAACTGCAGAAAGTAAATAATAGCCACGACATAATTGTTAAAATACTGTGATGGAAAATCAGTATACTATATATGAGATTCTTCTGACAGCCCTGTTGCACACAATCATCTTTTATTTACAACTTTTTAATTCTGCTACTTCCCCCCGCACATGTTTCAGAGCATTTGGAGGCAGTTTGTCTATTCCCGGTCTCGTTTTTGTTTCAGAAAGAGCATGTGGTACTAATTATGTAATAACTCAAGGAAAAGAAAATATCAGGTTAATTACAACACTTCAAACTGCAGAAAATAATACAAATAAACACATCATACATACTGTTGATGTAGAAGATGATTGCTTTTACTTGTTTTACATCTTGATTATCACAATATTTCATTATATCATACAGTCAGGCAGTTTAATCCAAGCTGCTTTATAATAGTAATGAACGATTGCATATAGTAGATAATAAAATATGAGTTAAAAAGTTAATAAATGCATTAACCTTTATTAACTCCAAACTAAAAGCAGTACTGTAAACTGTGACACAACACTGACATTGTTTATACATGCTACATAACCAATGGTAATAATCAATGGCACATATCCGCCGGCTATGTATACTATCTGTTTCCAAAGGCATTTTTTGGCAGTCACCAAAACTCCTACTAGAATTTCAGGCCATATTTGTGAAGTCATACCTGAGTGCATTAGCATTAGAAAATAGTAGCGGTGTCAGGAGGGGGCATTCTCTGAGTTACCTACAAAGGAACAGCAGGGTGCCATCCAGACACCAGTGCGTGTCTTCCTCCTGAGACACCGGAGTTGTCTGCCCTCTGGGGTCAGCTAGCCTCAAACTTCTGACACCCCCCAAAAAGTCAGACATGCTTCCCTCCTGAGCGCTCTGTCTCTGTAACTTCAAATCTGACCCGTTCCCTTTTCCACCCACCCATCCTTCAACCCCCCAACCTCTCCTTCCACGCTCCCACAGCCTCTAAACCCAGCCCCGTTCTTTCGTGTGACGCTGTGGCTTTGATCTTAAGGGCCGGCGTGGTTCAGTAGTTGGCAGTCACAACCCTTTCCCTGTTCCACATGGCGAGGCTGCCCACTCATGTGGCCTGTACAGAATCGGCCTTCGTTAACCCTTTGCACTCTGCGGTTGCCTGGTAACACACTCACAGTCTGGACAGACGGGAGTGAAACTCGCCACGGCTGATTGATGAGTGCCATAAACATGTCAGGAATAAAGGAGGGAACACAAAACTTAATGAAAACATGACAAACCTTAAAGTTGTTGTACATGGGTGGATGATCGCAACCAATTTATTTTTTTGGGCTTCTTCGGGCCTGTCAAATCATTGAACTCTTGCCCTTTTGTCTCTTGGCATTTCACAAAATGGCATGCTACAAGTGTGTTTGTTTCTTGTTTGCGTTTATGTTTCAGGGTGTGCGATTTTGAGAGTTTTTTTTTCTGTACACATCAATACCAGTTAGTTCTAAAGTCCTAAAGTGTCATCACATTTAAAGTCACTATTGTGTAAGCATTACTGTTGGCGAATGACTGTCTACAACTTTTAGTCAAGTCTATTTTTTTTTTAGCAGTGCAGAAATGCTTTCATAAATCATTTTGTATATGTGTTATTAAAAATGTCTATTCTGTCATATGTAGTGTTGGAAAATGCAATATTCTTGTGAATCAGTTTGTGCTAGCAGTTTATATTCAGTTCAAATGTTTAGGGTTTTTAAGATTTGTTAATGTTTCTGAAAGAAGATGCTTTTGCTTACCAAGGCTGCATTTATTTGATTAAAAATACAGTAAAAACTGTAATATTGTCAGAGGCGGACAAAGTACTCAATTCCATTACTTAAGTAACATCAAAAAGATTTTTTTAAATGCTCTCTAATCACTCTCGCTGTTCTTTGATGTCATACACAGAACGGTCTCTGCAGTGCTGCTTCAAGTCCAACACCTATTGTGTTTTATTAGGAGATGCACAACAGTTCTTCTGTGGCTTTATAGGTAATATTTTCACGTACACAATTTAGCAAAATCAGAAAATATTGTGTCTAATATATACCACAATATTAACTTCTTATTATTGAATTGTTGTAAATAAATATCACGTTTGCAACTGGTCAGTGTTAAAAAAATGCTGGTAAATCACTTCATGTAGCCCTACAAGAGTGATTACTGATAAACTGTCTGAAAAAAAAAAGAAAGTCATGTTTTAGAGAAGAAAAAAATCACCCATTGACTTTCAAAGCTGCTACATAGTAACAACTTTCTACTTTGAGGACCTTGATAGAAATGTAGTGTGAAAATACAATATTTGTCTTTCAAATGTAGTAAAGTTAAAGTCATAAGTTCCCAGAAAAAATAATACTCAAGTACTTTATATTGGTACTTTAACCAATACTCAATAAGTCTACTTAAGTACAATACTCAAGTAAATGTACTTAGTTACTGTCCGCAATATTATATTGTGAAATATTATTTCAATTTAAAATAACTGTTTTCTATTCTAATATATTTACAAATTAATTTACTCCTGTGTCGACAAAGCTGAATTTTCAGCAGCCATTACTCCAGTTGTCAGTGTCTCATGATCCTTCAGAAATCATTCTAATACACTGATTTGCTGCACATTAAATATTTCTTCTTATTAATATCAATGTTGAGCACAGTTTTACTGATATTTTATTTTAGGATTCTTTGATGAATAGAAAGTTCAAAAGAAAAGCATTTATTTGAAATAGAAACCTGTTGCAACAATGTAAAACTCTTTACTGTCACTTTCTTGACTTTTTGTGAAGCTTAAACTGTTAAACTTATCTGTTAAGCTCATCTCTGTTTTGGCTCTCTGTTTTGAATTCTATGTTTACTACCCTAGTGAAAAATAAATATACTAAATATATATTTGAAATACATTATTTCATGCCAAGTATTACTACAAATACATTGAAATACGTATGCGCAAAAATACCCTGCAATACTGTTGGTATACTAAACTGCTGTACTTAAAGTCTGCTAAATTGGAACAACTAATTTTGTACTTAAAGGGTTAGTTCACCCAAAAATTTTAATTAGCCCATAAATTACTCACCCTCAAGTCATCCTAGGTGTATATGACCTTTAATTGTGCAGAAGTAGTGCTGAAGATAAAGATATACCGAAGTAACTAAAGATATACTGAAGTACATTTGATTGTGCTGAATTGGAACTATTGTAAGTATACTTCAGGTACACTTGCATTTAAAGACTCATATTATTCAAAGATCATACAATCCTATAAACACATTTTAGTCTAAATATTAAGAAATGTGCATTGTACACAAGTAGTACTCCAAATAAAGTTTAATTATTATTTTTATATAATTAAGTCTTGAGCTGTATGTCAAGAAATATGTTAATATATTTGAACTAAGTATGAAATAAATGTATTTTACATGTATTACTTTCTTACTCAGGTAGTTATGGATATTAGCTAAGTAAATGTATCAGTGTTTATTGATATTCTGCAGTTTAATTCTGTCAATATTGATAATTGTGTTTGAGATCACTACTGTTTTTGTGACAGATAAATACTCTGATCAGTGATATGACTGTCAAAATAAATTATATTGTCATTATATATTGCTAATAATGCTGCATATATTTGAAAAGGTTTTATCCTTTCAAATAGCATAAATGTAGTTATCTATTTTAGCAGCTTGTGTAGATAAGATTTTTTAAAAGGCAGACTGACTCCAGATTAACTACTTTAAATTAAGAGTAGTTCCAAAATAGCTTCCTCAACAGTGACAAGCATGACTTGAGATCAATGACAGAGTCTTGCGCAACTAACTTGACTTGCCATCCTGAAAAAAAGAGAGAAGAAAAAAAGGGGCGGAAAAGAAATGACTTATTTATGATTCCCATGCTAGTGTCATTCCAGCAGAATGACAGGGCCTCAAAGGTACAGGCAGCCGACAGAGGAAGCAGCACTAAGTGCCTGATCAGCACTATGGGGGGTTTTTCAAAGGCCTTTATGAAGCCCATCTGTCATTGGCTCTGTGCAGGGTTAGAGCCGGTCAGGAACGAGGTCTCTTCTAGACAAGGCCTTCAAAGTGTCCATAACCCCAGGAAGACAAAGGAAGACAAAGGCGATGCTCAGGGCAAAACTGTCACTTCCTCTCTATGGACGAAATAACACACTCAGACGCACAGATGAGGAAAAATAAAAAAGGTTGTCAACATTCTCTGTAGTCTTCCTGTCTTGGAGCAGAGAGGAGAGGAACAGAGACATGGATTGTCACATTAGTTACGCTGGTAAAAAGCACATAGATGGGTTATCCCTGCTCTAGGTCATGATGGGCTAACTTTCATACATACATCATTTAAAGGGGTCATATGATGTTGCTAAAAAGAACATTATTTTGTGTATTTGGTGTAATTAAATGTGTTTATGCGGTTTAAGGTTCAAAAAACACATTATTTTCCACATACTGTACATTACTGTTTCTCATCTATGCCCCGCCTTTCTGAAACGTGTCGATTTTTACAAAGCTCATCGGTCTGAAAAGCGAGGTGTGCTCTCATTGGCCAGCTATCCAGTGTGTTGTGATTGGCTGAATACCTCAAGCGTGTGACGGAAATGTTACGCCC
>NW_015552660.1:187790-189262 GCF_001515605.1 Sinocyclocheilus anshuiensis
GCGTAAACATAAAACCATGTCTGCATTTGTGATCAGAGAAATGACAAACAACAAGCGCTACTCTACACTGCCCAAAACTCACGTTTGAATCATCACTGTCAAATTCTTTAAATATGAAAACTTACTTACAGACTGTGAGTCAGAACAGCCGGCATTGTAGTCTACTCTCCCAGGATCAGGAAACAGTCCTCCATAAAATGAACTGCACACATCTGAATATTTGGGTTGAACTGTTCTGGAACAGTGTTGTAAATACAACTTTACCACTGATTTCTAGTCTTGTCCTCCTTTGGAAGGCCAAAGAAAGTATTTTCGCTTTCGCAACGAAACACACAGCATCTTCACAACATGGCGGCGGTGGTGGCAGCAACAAAGTTACGCTTTCTTTCTTTGCGTGAAAATTTGGGTGGCGTTATGCAAATCTTCCCACATTGTGACGTAGACATGTGGGGGCATGTTTAAACGAGGCGTTTTAGGAGTGCGTGGACCAGTCTTAACTTTTATAAAGAATATCTCTTTGGGTTTGAGACTTTAGTCTTTGCAACTTTAGGGATCTTATCTATTCACGAACAGCTTGTAACACTCCAAAGAGAAAGAAAAACTTGAAATCGCATCATATATTAATATAGACTGGTTATGTTCTTGGAAAATCCTCGGTCGCCACAAATGTTCGACAGCGGTTGTCTGATTCGTCAAGCATGCTAAACTCACAACATTCTGGTAGTTGTATGTTATTTAGCAACTTATCAAGTAAAAAAAAAAAAACACACAATGGCTTTATGATTCATGCTTGACATTTTACTCTGTATAATTTATGTTGGAGAACAAAACATCTGTTCAAGTGGGCCTAGCTAATAAATCTCATAAATCCAAAACTGCCATTCTAAAAACCCACACTAAAGCTAAATACTAATTGTTTTCCTGGTTTTAGGACTACAAGCTTTATTTGAACCCAACAACATCAGATCGAATGAATACAACAAGGTGGCTCTGAGACCGAAAACATAAGTAATCTAACATTTTGAAGGACATTTCTAAAAATATCAGTTCACTTAACTTTTAAGAGCTTTGATATGATCTTTATTTATTTATTTTTTTAAAGGGGCCATATGACGTTGCTAAAAAGAACATTATGTTGTGTATTTGGTGTAATGCAATGTGTTTATGCGGTTTAAGGTTAAAAAAACACATTATTTTTCACATAATGGGCCAGCTATCCAGTGCGTTGTGGTTGGCTGAATACCTCAAGTGTTTGACGGAATGTTACGCCCCTTATCATACTGTGATGCCGTGTCCCGGAGCGACGAGACAACACTAATAAAACCCATTACAAACGAGGCATTTGTTGCATCCAGTGGGGACATAATTACTGATTATAATGACTTATACTGTCTTTTTACGCGTTGCGTATCGCGCCGCATAAACATAAAACCATGTCTGCATTTGTGATCGGAGAAATGACAAACAACAAG
>NW_015552660.1:189593-189923 GCF_001515605.1 Sinocyclocheilus anshuiensis
GGGAAATCAAAATAGAACTAGTGATAACAAGGCGCTCTGATTGTTTTTGTTGTAGAATACGATAGGGGATATATTCACACGTTATAGAAACGAAAATGATGGTGTATAGAATTGATTTTAAGATAAAAAATTAGACGACAAAGAATTAACTTGACGGAGCTCAAACTCAAAATGATGTGTCACACTAGTGTGAAGATCTGGTTTCGGCTTTATAATGACTTATAGTGTCTTTTTATGCGTTGCATTGCGTATCGTGCCGCGCAAACATAAAACCATGTCTGCATTTGTGATCGGAGAAATGACAAACAACAAGTGCTACTCTACACTGCT
>NW_015552660.1:190055-191189 GCF_001515605.1 Sinocyclocheilus anshuiensis
TGAATCGTCAGTGGCAAATTCTTTAAATATAAAAAACATACTTACAGGCTGTGAGTCAGAAGCGCCAGACTGTCCATGTAAAGTTGGAACTGCCTCACTTTATAGAAACAGTCTTTGTGCACAGATGCATTGTAGGCTAACATTACTCTGCAGGTTCAGGAAACAGTCCTCCGTAAAATGCGCTGCACACATCTGAATATTTGGGTTGAACTGTTCTAGAACAGTGTTGTAAATACAACTTAACCACTGATTTCTAGTTGTGTCCTCTTTTGGAAGGCCAAACAAAGTAGTTTTGCTTTCACAACAAAACACACAGCGTCACACATGGCGGGCTTGAGTGAGCGGAGGCCGGCGGGCTTGCGGCAATCACATGTGACGACCCTGGGCTGGACTCCGCTTCGTCCACAGTGAAAGCTGATCCGGCGATCCACAGCGCAAAGTTGATGTATTTCCTCAGCGACCAGCACGGATCAGCTCTAGGCTAGGCTTGCCGCGATAGACGGTGATGACGGTGATACCGGTGTTAAGCCACAACACCGGTTACGTCACTTGCCCACCGCGTCACCGACCCCCACCGTCGTTTAGATTTTTTATAGTAATAAAAATAATTTAGTTCAGTAAAAGAACAGACACTACAATTAAAAACTGAACGCGGCTACTCAATGCAGCGTGCCGAACGACAGTCGCATCACACAGATCAGATTTCATTTATCCTGAGGAGAGTGAGTCGAGTTGACTGACAAGAAGAGTGAGGTGAGACAGACAAGACGATCGCGGATGATTTAGTTTCGAAACTAGATGCAAAAGCGCCTGTTTGGCAATATTTTGGATTTTGAAAAGCCTGTTGACTTTTGCCGTTTATCTAAGGTGATTTTGGAAGTTTTTTTAAACATTTGTTTCTTATTTAATTGGTTTCACATCGTTTGCTGATTTTTACTTTATTTAAACTGTCATTTATTTATTTTATTTGACATTCGTTTTGCTAATAAACGTTCTACGTTTCTTATTTATTTGGTTATATATTAAACATGTTTACTTATTTCCAGTTTCGTATACCTATTAAACTTTATGTAAGTTATTTGTTATTTTATATTAGGAATAGCCTGCCCTATAGCATGGTGTATTTGTTTTGTT
>NW_015552660.1:191296-194017 GCF_001515605.1 Sinocyclocheilus anshuiensis
AAAGGTAGTGTAATACTCCCTGTAAAAAGATGCTTACACTAAAGCTTACAACTTAAAATGTAAAAGGCCCCACTCTTGCCCACACACCTCTTGACTAAGTATGATTGGCTTGAGTCTAGCTATTGCTTTTAAACCACAATTTCACTCACGCTGATCTAACCCCAAGTTGTCTCCAACCAAGTTTTGCTGCTGAGCTGCACAAAGCCACCTCTGATTAAGGTAATTATTGTGATACGTAGTTGTGAAAGCATGTCATTCCACCGTGAGATTAAAACTCTTACTCTTCATAAGCCATTCATTTATAAATTGGCTGATTTGAAAAGACTTCCAAACTGTGCCACACTCTGTCATCTAAATCATCTACATGAATAATGACTGCTGAGTTCTGCGGAGACTCAGTGCAGAGGCCATCATTCTGTATTAGTGCTGTAGAGAGGCCTTTTCATAGCTCCAGCTAAATATTATCAGCGAGCTGTGCTTTCAGAGGGGCCGCTGTGTTTGAATTTGGATTACCATTACCACGGTGTCTTGCTGAGCTCCCTCCAATTGGCCAGCTCTCTTACTTTCTCACTTTTTTTCTACTTCAGCAAGCTGATAATGGCATGTGGGGATATGGGTCAATATACATGGCTGCTTTGAGAGCTCAGCTAAGGTCTAGTTCAGGAGCTCAAGGCACCTTTGCTCTGCACCGGGCCAAAGGTAGAGCTCTGCCCATACAACCCTATGCCACCCTCTTGGGAGAAGAAGACTGCAGGATTTATCTGTCAAAAGGTTTTGTATCTCACTCTTTCTCTTTCTTGTCATTCAGAAAGACAATCGGCCAGAAGACAGTGTAGGAGTCGGTTCACTCGGCGGCCATCTTGGTAATGTCCCCTGCAGCTATGTTCTGTGTTCTCTCTTGTCTACTTGAGGAAAACCGAAATCTCAATTTTTTTTGGTCAACATTATGTTTCAATAATATGTTTTAGCAACAACAATGTTGTCATGCATCATTGGTTCCGGAATTATTTTTCCTATTCATTTGGTTCTATTAGGATTAAACTAATTAAATAAATAAATAACAACATTTCTAAACCATCAACCAACCCAAACAGCTCTGAGGTGAATCACAAATGCAAAATAAATAATGTAAAAAAACCAAAAAGACTTAATGTTGTTAATGAGGGAATTAACTGCAATCCTAAGAAACATAACTGACTTCCAAATGGTTTATATAGTTGTTGATTAATAAACATTAAATTTGAAGATATAATTACAAATACAAAAGATACTTGAGAGTATACTGAGACCTCGATTACACATTACATTTCAAATGTAATGTTTACATATTTGTAATCAACAGTTTTACTGTTCTTCACCATTTGGTACGTCATTTGCACTACTTCATGTCTGCTGTGGTTCTCTGATATGATTTTTATAGAATTACACTGAAATTATAGATTGCTGACAGCTTGAACAAACACATATAACACTGTTTAACAACAGAAGAGTTAATGATAGGTCTTCAATATAGTTCTTCAGAGGTTAATAAGTTATAGTTACAAAACAACTCCCTTGTGGTGAAAATAAATGATATTTTTTACATCTAAAACACGTCATGTCTATTGGCTATTTAACTGTAAAATAGAACTTAGCATTCAGTTAGCATACAACTTAGCTTACAGTTGCCATTTTGAGTGTCACAACTTCTCCCTTTCTGTCTCATTCCTCCTGTCTGTGGTACAGATGAGCAGCTGAAATCTGCAGAGGTTTCTTTAAAGGCAATGACACTGCATTATGTGCACTCTTCTGCTTTGACATATCATTTGTCTACTTCCATTCTAGCTTGGAAGACCGACTTTAACTCCAGTCTAGGAGTCTCATTGCTTAGGAACAGATTGTATAAACAATTTGATCTATGGTGTGTTAACATTCAAAGAGTTTTTTTACTTGCATTCTACATTAGAGCTATTCTGTGGTCAACATACACAGCACAGAAAGCTGTCTGAACCTTCGAATAAAACCCAAGCACCACTCAAAGAGAACTCTGGGAGTCTCTGAGACCATAAAAGAGAGGGACACATTGCTGTGGAGTATAAGAGAGTGCCATACACTGGAAGTAACATGCTGAGTCATTCAGAAAAGGCCATTAAACTGCCTGGATGACTTCTGAAGTTTCACTAAGCACCCTCTATGCCACTCTGTAATGCATTACCTGGGACCTTGGCAGCCTCTGCCGGCTTTTTTACACAGGAGATAATAGTAACTGTTTAATTATGAATTACTACAGGTTCACAAGATATGGATTACGGTGTAAAAAAATGCCATTGGTGAAAATGATTAATGGGCCGCTATTGCCCGTGTTTCTCTACTTGATTGAGCGTGAATTCCATTGACTTGAATCCTGTTACTGCTTTTAAATGTATGAACAGCTCATTTCCTCTCAAGCTCCAAATTGTTGGAAAGCATTACAACATCATTGAGGAATGAAGGGTAATTTGTATTACCGTAACGGGACAAACTTGGGATTAGTGCTTATATGAAGCTGAGAAGAATGCAACTTTTTATTTTTATTTTTTAATCTAGCCATTAAATTAAATATTTTACTCATTTTATGCTAACATACTGAAGCTAAATGGAATCTTGGGATATTTGTGTCATTCTATCCATTTTCCAATTTGACAAAATTTAATGTAATGGATAAAATAAAAACAACTACATCACAGGCATTCAACAGAGTTA